>NC_133499.1:8984817-9007417 GCF_025370935.1 Choristoneura fumiferana
AATTTATTTGCTTATGTATGTAATATACTAGATTACCACAATTACATTCAATTATGCCAAAGACCTTTCACTATTCGAATAAAAAAAATATTGCAAACTTTTTATTGAAAAAAGCAACTCCTGTCATAAACACACCCAAAAGTGCTTGTAAAATAATCACATATTACATTTAGTTTCGGACCTACGTTATTTAAGCAATAATGTCATATTTTATATAATTACTTCCGCTCCATCTCGTGACTTGGTAACGTTCCTAAATTAGCTTAAGTGCCCCCGGCGCGAGTCATAAATGGACGGTGGTTGATATCGCGTTTCCGCCCCGAGAGCGTTAATTGAATCACGCTGCAGCACTTGCCCGTATTGGATAAGTGAATAGCTTTTATGTGAATGACTACCGATAACCTTCCGTTCTATGTTTTAAGAAAAGTCGTAAATGTGAAAAAATGTGTACACGTGAGTTTTGTCGCTCTCTCCCGACGCAAAAAGGGGTGTTATAAGTTTGACACCAATATCCGTCTATACTGTCTGTAGGGTTCTTTGCCTTTTCGCCGAAAATATTATTCCCAAGTATTTCATTTGACAAACTGTTTTATTTCCCAACTCACGATTTTCAGAAATTATATTTACTCTGAACTTTCATAAACCAACCTAACCTAACCTACTGTGTTCTACTCGTATGAAACCAGAAGAAAAATACACTGATAAAAAAAATATTTATAGATAAATTGCTGTCATAAATAAAATTTTCTTTCTAATTGTTCACGCGAATAAAGCGAATACCACGTGTAAAACAAGTTATGAATAAAATTACATTCGACGCGACAGCAAGCCTTTAGAAACCGTTCATTCCAAATTGATTACCTTGCCTTTGATGGTTTTAAAGTCCATTGCAATTGAATTCTAGATACTGAACTCTCAAAACTCCAGGCGCGTGACTAGTACCTACTATAACACTGTCAAGAAATAAGGATTTTTACACATAATCACGATACGATATCGCGTGCTAAGACGCGGCATCGTTTCATGATGCGACATCCAACTGGTTCCTGCGACCAGGTTGTTTGTTTATTTTGCTGTTACTTCATAATAGAGGTAATGTACTTACAAACAACGATACGTACACGATACGTATCTGTCGCCTAAATCGATTAAATTTAAATTAAAATAATTTATCTTCCCTTGCTGGTTAATTCATAGAGCCATCTAGCGTTTGTGTGGTTTCAGATCACTGTTATTAATCATTGCCGATGTTGTAATTTTCCGCTAGATGGCGTTATTTTCAATAAATGTGATTTGCAGACCTTTTCAATTTATTAAGATAGTCGCTATCTTTAACTATCATTTAATAATTTGTTAATTTTAGTCATGATTTAAGGATCCTTGATCTATTGTCAATATTTTTAATAGCTAAATATTTCAATAAAATTACATTCAATTTCCTATTTGTAATCCTAATCGTGCGCAGCGCTGATTCGTTGGTTGCTGGCTTAACCGACCAATCATAAGCATAGCTTGTGCGCGAAAATAGTCTGCGTACGATTAGGAGCGGCTAGAGGTAGCTCACTTTGCCGCCGACTGTCGAGGAGATAAGGTTGTATCAACTACTCGCTAACTTATTGTCCAAATTGATAGATTGATTGATAACTGTGAATACTCCATATTAAAATAGTTCCCTTTTTGAGTTCTGATTTTCGTTTATTTCTCTTGAGCTGCGATGGAGGGCCCCGAGAACACAGCACCAGACCCTTCACTGTCTACTCCTAGTTTATCAGAATCCCCTATTCTGGCTCAAAATCCGATATCAGACGTGGAGATTCCCCAGCGATCCCTTCTTGCCGGTCATCAACTTGTTTCAGAACACTTGGAGCAACCCCAAACATCAATCACCCAGAAGCCGTGCAACCCGGAGTCCCACAACACGGCGCCAGCACCGACGACTCCTGCTGGTGTGCCGCCTGAGTTTCTCATGGAGATGATGAAGATGATGCAGTCCATGAGCGAGCGTCTTCTGCACCAGCCAGAGGACAAAATTAAGATAACGGACGTATTCTTACCTGCCTATGATCCGGATGGTAACGTCGGTGCACGTGAGTGGTGTGATCATATTTCCACAGCTAAGAACAACTACAAGCTAAGCGACTACGATGTGCGCATGAAGGTAACTAGTTTATTAAAGGGCCGCGCCAAAATATGGGCTGACAACTGGTTAGTGACAACATCGACATGGGAGGAGTTACGTGAAAACATCATCACCACTTTTGAGCCGGAAACTCGCTATTCACGGGACATAGTAAGGTTTAAAGAACATTCTTACGATTCCTCTAAAGACATTGCAGACTTCCTCTCGCAGTCATGGATCCTATGGCGGCGCGTTACGAAGGACAAGCTGGACAACAGCGACGCGGTGGAGGCAGTAATTGGTACAGTAAGTGACGAACGCCTTAGAATAGAACTCATGAATGCGAGAGCCACTTCAGTGCCCGAATTGATATCGGTCGCTTCATCAGTCCGTAAACGCCCTAATCCTTTTAAAGATAATTACTCGTATCAACCAAAGAGGTCCCGATTTTCGAACGATAACCGTTCAAATCTCTATTGCCATTTGTGCAAAAAGACTGGCCATATTGCAGATAACTGCCGTAACAATCATGTAAATAGTAACTCTAGCACTGCTAGTCTACGCACCACCGCAATAGACAAAAATATGACAAAACCATCTCAACCATCGCAACCTATAGGTAGTGTAAAATGTTCATTTTGTTCCAAAGTAGGTCATACGTTTGAGTCATGTTTTAGCAGAGAAAAAAAAATACTACCCCCAAGTATAAATTCCATAAGCAATAATCAAGGTCAGTCGAGTAATTTGAACTCCATGCGCGTGAGTGTCTGTGGGGTAGATTTAAACGCAGTATTCGATAGTGGCGCAGAATGTTCAATTATGCGAGAATCTATCGCGGGTAAATTACCGGAAAACGACGCCAGGTAGTTCAATATTTACGTGGCATAGGTCCATTTACCGTTGTCTCAATGTCTACGTTGATCTTACTGTGTGTGATTGACGGTGTAAATATTGAAATCGAATTTCACATCCTACCCGACTACGAAATGACTACGGATGTTCTCATAGGCGCGAATTTATTGAGAGAAACCGGTTTAAGTGTAGTCGTTACCAAGACTAGTGCAAAGTTAGTGGCTCAGCCCCGGGTCATGCACATTCGTTCTCAAGATCCAATCTTTAATAATTTAGATCACGATTTGACTGATGAGTCCGACATTAACGAACTAATGATCTTACTAAATAAATACTCATTTCTATTCACGCGAGGGTTTGGTAAAACAAGGGTTAACACGGGTGAGTTAGAAATTCGTTTAAAAAATCCGGACAAGTATGTTGAGCGTCGACCGTATAGGCTAAGCCAAGTTGAACGAGAGAAAGTTAAAATGATACTGCAAGAACTGTTAGATAACAAAATAATTCGGGAAAGTAAATCTCCATATGCTAGTCCAATCATATTGGTTAAAAAGAAAAACGGCGAAGATCGCATGTGCGTAGACTATCGGGAGCTGAACGCTAACACAGTTCGTGACCACTATCCGCTTCCTCTCATAGCTGATCAGATAGATCAATTGGCAGGTGGGTCTTTCTTTTCCACGCTCGACATGGCGTCGGGCTTCCATCAAATTCCAATCAGTCCCGAGTCTATAGAAAAGACTGCTTTTGTGACGCCAGACGGCCTCTATGAATATTTGACTATGCCGTTTGGTCTATGTAACGCTCCAGCCGTCTACCAGAGATGCATAAATAGAGCGCTAGGATCACTTCTTAATGCTGGTAGCGCAGGTAACGAACACAATGACAGCGTGGCACAAGTTTACATTGATGACGTAATAAGTAAGTGTAGAAACGTTTCAGACGGGTTAAAGTATTTGGAACGTATCTTGATCGCCCTCCGTGATTCTGGATTTTCAATTAACATTGAAAAATGCCTCTTCTTTAAGCGTTCTGTCGAGTACCTAGGCAACGTCATTGAAGATGGTAAAGTTCGTCCCAGTCCCAAGAAAGTTGAAGCTTTAATAAAAGCTCCAATTCCAACGACCGTAAAGCAAGTAAGACAATTTAACGGCCTCGCCGGCTACTTTCGCCGTTTCATTCCCGACTTTGCACGTATAATGGTGCCCCTCTATGCACTCACGAAACAGGGCGCGAAGTGGCAGTGGACTCATGATCACGAAGAAGCACGTCAAAAGGTAATCGATCACTTAACCTCATCACCTGTCTTAACAATATTTCGTGAGGGCGAGCCCATTGAACTCTTCACCGATGCAAGCAGCCTTGGGTTTGGTGGAATCCTAATCCAGATTATCAACGGACGACAGCACGTCATTGCATACTTCAGCATGCGAACGACGGATACCGAAAGTAGGTATCATTCTTATGAATTGGAGACATTGGCGGTGGTACGTGCAATTAAACATTTTCGACACTTCCTCTACGGTCGTAAGTTCAAGCTCGTCACTGACTGCAATGCGCTGAAAGCATCTAAACATAAACAAGACCTACTTCCACGCATTCACAGATGGTGGGCATTCCTACAAAATTTCGACTTCGACATAGAGTATAGAAAAGGTGAGCGCATGCAACATGCTGACTTTTTGAGCCGTAATCCAGAAACATTGTCTTGCAACTCATTGACACGAAACCTCGAATGGGTCAACATAGAACAACGGCGAGATGCCCAGTTACGGCCTATTATAGACACATTACAAGATGGCGGCGCTGTGGACGGATATCTGTTAGAAGGTAACGTGTTAAAATATGTTAAAACAGACCCAATCTTCGGACTACAAAAGCTCATCGTGGTACCCAAATCATTCCAGTGGAGTTTAGTAAGTACATACCACACTGCTCTTAAGCACCCTGGCTGGGAAAAAACACTACAAAAAATCAAACAATCCTACTACTTTGACGGTATGACGGTTACCGTTCAAGACTATGTCAGCAACTGCGTGGTATGTAGAACATCCAAAGGCACTTCCGGAGCTACACAGGTACAACTGCACCCAATCGTGAAACCCTCAGCAGCTTTTGAGGTTGTCCATATGGACATAACAGGTAAACTTGGCACTTCAAACGATCAAGAATATGTCATAGTCACAATTGATGCCTTTTCCAAGTACATACTTCTGTACTATAGTAACGACAAAAGTCAACATAGCACTCTGGCGGCTTTGAAACAAGCTGTTCACCTTTTTGGCACACCGACACAAGTCATAGTTGACGGCGGAAGAGAATTTCTCGGCGATTTCAAGACTTTCTGCGAAAGGTTTGGTATCAATATTCATGCAATATCACCGGGCATCAGTAGAGCGAACGCTCAGGTAGAACGCGTCATGGCTACCTTAAAAAATGCACTTATTATGATAAAAAACTACGAGACTGAAGATTGGTACACTGCATTAGACAGCTTGCAACTAGCCTTCAACTGCACAGCACACAGAATAACAGGTACAGCTCCACTCACACTGTTAACCCACCGACAGCATTGCGTGCCACCAGAGTTGCTAAACTTGGTGAATCTCGATTCTGAAACCATCGACATGGATCTTTTACGTCAACACGTGCAGCAGAGGATGGCGGAGCAGTCTGCAAAAGACAAGCAGCGATTTGATAAAGGGCGCGCAAAAGTCCGCAATTTTCAAAGAGGCGACTACGTCTTAATAAAAAATAACCCTCGTAACCAAACTTCTCTTGACCTTAAATTTAGCGAGCCTTTCGAAGTTTACAGAGTTCTTGAAAACGACCGCTACCTTGTCAAGAAGGTAGTGGGTCATCGCGGTCGGCCCCGCAAGGTCGCCCACGACCAGCTGCGCCGTGCGCCGCAGCCTGGCACACACATGGCCGTGTCGCCTGAGGATGAGTCGGTGGCGGGCACGTCTTCCTCCTCCATACCAACTACGGTGCTTGACTTCGAAGCACCCTCCAGGTCTGCAAGCGGGACTACGCGTGCAGCTCTGAATGTGGTTATGCTGCATTCCAGCACCGTGTAAAATACTCGCTGAAGTTACCGGTGAGAACCTTTCATATTATCGTTTCTCTTCAAACTTTTTACTTACTTATTTATTTTTATATTGATTCAATAAGAATCCAATAGTGGTACGCTACGCATATGTGCCGCCGACGATACTGTTAATAATTACTTCTTATAATTTCGCTATGGCAGCGTGGAGCTTTCCAATGCGAGTACCTACATTATTATTTTTCCTCCTATCGACTTGAGGCTGAAGTTGTACAAATGTGTCTACACAATTAAATTTTATTATTGCGGTGTGGAGTCCTCAATAATAATGTCATAAAATGAAATCCTCTGTGTACCACGGCGCACAGGACCGCCCAGAGCACAGCATCAAACCCCTTATCCTATAGAACCTCTGTGTACCACGGCGTCCGAGACCGCCTAGAGCACAGCATCAAACCTTACCTATCCTTTTTAGAGCCTCTGTGTACCACGGCGTAAGAGACCGCCTAGAGCACAGCATCATCAAACTTGCCCCTCGTTGATATAGTTCTAGTTTTTTTTTGCTTGTTTGTTTGATAATACTCTTTATTGTACAAAAAAAAAAAAAAAAAAAATAGAAAAAAAAAGTTTTATCAATTTCGTTCGCACATGTGTGCACTTATGCAGACTTAACTTAAAACACAAATAATTCCCTTTGTGCCTTGAAAATGTTTCTGAATAATAATAAACTATTTAAGTGCACTGAGAACTGTCTGTTCTGTGTACCATACGCAAGTATTACAAAGCAATCTACTAAGCCTATAACAGAAGTTAGGTTAATTGTCGAGTTAACCAACTTCAAAGCCTTTTATTTTCCCATTTCAGATTCAGCGGCAGCCGCAGAGCACGCGGCGCCCATCAGAACGGCCGTGTCGCCTAAATCGATTAAATTTAAATTAAAATAATTTATCTTCCCTTGCTGGTTAATTCATAGAGCCATCTAGCGTTTGTGTGGTTTCAGATCACTGTTATTAATCATTGCCGATGTTGTAATTTTCCGCTAGATGGCGTTATTTTCAATAAATGTGATTTGCAGACCTTTTCAATTTATTAAGATAGTCGCTATCTTTAACTATCATTTAATAATTTGTTAATTTTAGTCATGATTTAAGGATCCTTGATCTATTGTCAATATTTTTAATAGCTAAATATTTCAATAAAATTACATTCAATTTCCTATTTGTAATCCTAATCGTGCGCAGCGCTGATTCGTTGGTTGCTGGCTTAACCGACCAATCATAAGCATAGCTTGTAGCGCGAAAATAGTCTGCGTACGATTAGGAGCGGCTAGAGGTAGCTCACTTTGCCGCCGACTGTCGAGGAGATAAGGTTGTATCAACTACTCGCTAACTTATTGTCCAAATTGATAGAGTGATTGATAACTGTAAATACTCCATATTAAAATAGTTCCCTTTTTGAGTTCTGATTTTCGTTTATTTCTCTTGAGCTGCGATGGAGGGCCCCGAGAACACAGCACCAGACCCTTCACTGTCTACTCCTAGTTTATCAGAATCCCCTATTCTGGCTCGAAATCCGATATATCGTATTGTATTTTCGCATCGTGCAGCGTGTGCGTGTAGTACAATGCGATAAGGTGTCGTGTTTATGTCTAAGAGCCCTAATGTTTCGTTTTCTGTTCAAAATTGTATATCAACCCTTATTTATTGCCATTAGTCCTGCGAGCAATGTGCCCCGCCCACTGCCACTTCAGTTTCGCAATTCTTCGAGCTATGTCGGTAACCTTAGTTCTACTGCGGATATCATCATTTCTGATGATATTGATATTCATTTTCGATGGGGTCAGAAGGTTCTCGAAAGGCGTCCAAACCGGGAGACGAGCTGTCGGTAGGCCTCCAACAAGATGGAGCGACGACCTGGTTAAGATCGCGGGATCGCGTTGGATGTGGAAAGCACAAGACCGGTCTGAGTGGAGAGCCTTGGGGGAGGCCTATGTCCAGCAGTGGACGTCTTTCTTTCGGCTGACATGATGATTATGACCCCTATTTGTTCGTAAGTAAATTATTATGAACACACACACACACACACACACACACACACACACACACACACACACACACACACAAACATCACGCCCGTATTCCCAAATAGGGTAGGCAGAGCACACGAAACGTTACCGCTTCGGAGCCACTTTTAGCAATTTTAGGTTTTAAGATTGATAAAAACGATACTATAGTGACAGGTTGCTAGCCTGTCGCCTACGGTATACATAAACCTATATCCTCAGTCGCCTGTTACGACATCCACGGAAGAAATGGAGATATTCTAACCCGACAGCACACGGGTATTATTAACAGGTTTTATTATGAAAGTATCAACAAAATGAACTAACAATCTGGTAAAGTTGGAAGCGAGCAGCTCAAGAGCGGGTCGCTCTGGAACTCTTTGGGGGGGACCTTTGTCCAACAGCGCACGCCTTTCCGATATAATGATGATTGTTAGGAACAGAGAATAAATAATGCATTTCACGTGTATTTATGAGGTTACTACCGTTAGTCTGTTTTGTTTGAAAATCAGGCTCCACATGTAATGTTCGTATTCATGAGGTATGGTAATGGGATGGCTGGAGATCGATTGGCTTGAATTTATAGTGGTTAGGTTCGGTCAAAGACCTGCTTTTTGCTTCGTTACCTGTGTATGCTGTTATTGGAACACATGGCTGAATTACCTAGCTTTAAGGTTGCTTCGCAGTAAAAGTAACGTAACGTAAAACGGTCCAGCAGTTGAATAGAAATTCCAAGGTTTGCAAAAATTCCCATGGGATTGCCCAAAATATCACATCAAGGACTTCATTACAGTTTGTCGCATTAAAAAAAACAGGTCAAATGCGATTTTCCCCATTTTTAGGGTTCCGGAGCCAAAATGGCAAAAACGGAATCGCCATGTCTGTCTGTCTGTCTGTCTGTCTGACTGTCCGTCCGTCCGCGGCTTTGCTCGGGGACTATCAATGCTAGAAAGCTGTAATTTTGCACGGATATAAATGTATGTAAACTATGCCGACAAAATGGTACAATAAAAAATTAAATTAAAAATTTTATGGTCCTCTCATAGACGTAAAGTGGGAGTATTTTTTTTTCTCATCCAACCCTATAGTGTGGGGTATCGTTGGATAGGTCTTTTAAAAATTAAGGGTTTGCTAAGACGATTTTTCGAATCTAAAATCTAAACCGGTGGGGGGAAAAAATTCAGGATGGTAGTAAGTATATCAATCTTTCAAGAAAAACTATAACGGTTAAGTTTGCTTGAGAATTATTAGTAGTTTATGAGTAAATAGCAGCCTAAGGTATAAAATATACCTAAACTTGGATGATTTACACGGTCTTGGCCGGTTTTTTTGCTGATTATGTTATAAATGTCCCGCCAATGTCAGTTCTCAAAAAGTATAACAACAATGTGTTTTAAAGTCAAAATGAGATTCTTTAAAGTAAAAGGACCAAACATTACTCTACCAAAAAGATAAATTGTCCTGAGGAACAAACATGAGGTTTCTGTTGGAAAACTTTTGACCTCATACTTTGTAATAGGTCGTGGTTAGTTTACCAACAGCAAATAAGTATGCAATCGTAAAAAAATCCACGGTAGGCTCGAAAATCGTAGTATTTAAAGCAAAGCCATGAGAAGAGACAAATTTTATTATGAGACAGAAAGGGAGCGAAATACTATTAATGACGTATCAGAGCAAGATGAAGTAAGTATATCTCGTCTCCTTGGCTTTCCTTTGGTTTCATCTGGCTAAGAAAACAAAATCAAACAAATCACTCATAATAAACCTTTATTTAACCTTAATCTAGGTACCAGCTTGAAGTCGGTGCCTCAGCACGAGCCAGGAGGAGTGATAGAAGCTCATCAGGTAAGTATTTTTTTGTTAAAACTTTTTCCCACCCATAGGGTCAGATTTATTTTTCTAATTTATATAGGTCCAATTGCGGGGTATAACCTATCCAATAAAAATAATTATCGTCGACTTGAGAAACTTCTCCGTTTTTTTATGTCAGTTAAAAAAGTACGTTCCGTCTGTACAGTACCTACAAATATAATGTGATAATGTCCCATGGGACTCGTCGGTTATAATAATATTCGTTTTCAGATTAACATGAGAAAGAAAAAGAAAACTTATCTTCTGTTTCGAGTTCCGAACTACATTAGCAAACTAGTTTATTACAACGCTTTTTATTAGCTTCACCTGTGTTTTTTGTACTTATGTTTGTTTGTAACCGACTCCTTTGAACTCGATTTTGACCATCTTTAAACGATTACATTTAATAAGACTTATCAAAAACCGATAACTAGGTATACAATAATTTGATAAGTTAGTTAGCAAACTTAAAAAAAATCAAACTCAAAAGTGAAAAATAAATATAATTAAAAAAAACAAAGAATACTTACTTACAAATATTTTTCGGTCATTATTTTTTTCTGCCTATATTAAGATTTTTTTTAATTTTTTGTTCGATGTGCTACTCGAATTAAGCGTATTTTTAGTTTTTTTCTAATTACAAATGAAACAAGGAAAAAAGTTACTGTTACAAAATAGGTGACCTCTGCGCGTACGCACGCGCTAGCGCCTGAGGTCAGCTGGTCCGCTATTGCTGTCACAATAGAAGTAATTTGTCAATTATCGCCTTAACTCAATGATTGCTGTTTGACATGACACTATCAAGAATAGTATATTGTTGTTACGCCATTCCGCGTGAGTAAGTAGGAGTATTTCACTACAAAGGATCGCTTCTGTGCTGTCTCTGAAATAAAAGAAATATGATATTAGCAAAATAATCTTTTGAACAACCTTTGCAATGATCCCCACACTATGGGTTTAGACTCACTTATGTGTAGGGTAGACATACTTAAAAATGTTTTTTCAAATTTTTATGTTAAGTTGGCGTCGTACGTTTTTACTGGAGTTGAGTTGGGGTAAAAGACTTTACCTTGTTACTTTTAACTTGTTTTAGTTTTTGTGATTATTATTTGTTACGTCGTTTTAGCATCGTACATTATTTCGCGGTGGATATATTTTATATTTATTATTTCGCTACCCCGAACGAATAAAGCGGTAATATCAAAAAGTCAAGTTTCCAGAAAAAAATAAAAACTAAAAAATAGGTTTTGTGGCTAAGTTACTGAGTCGATAATCAAAATATTGGTATCAAATCATGCCTATTGAAATAACTCATAATTCAGTGCATTCTATATAATCATAATTTACCCGTGTAAATAAATAAAATTAAAAAACTAGTTATTTTTATATTCGTTTATAACTTGTTAACTCGGTTAAGTTGTAAGAATTGTTTACGTCTTTATTCCCCGGAAAACAAAAATCATTCTGCGACGTAAATGCACAGTATGTAGTTTCACCCCCCCTTTTTGACAGTATGTATCTTTACGCAGTCTGTTAATACCGCTTTATTCGCCGAACATGGAAGGTTTTACTTTAACTTAATAGATTAAGACGTATTTTCAGGACTTGAGATTTTTATGTAACTTAACTATACGTTTTGAAATTGTATACTCAATAATACTTCGTAAATATATAAATCAGCCTTTATTTATAGTAAATAATCAACGTGAGACCAACAAAAATAATAGAAATCTTCTTTGCTATTATTTTAACAATAATCAAATAAAAAAAATTGCCCTTGCAATGCCACTTTCCCATGAAAAAATAAAATACACACCCGTCAAAAGAAAAACAAAAATGTAGCCTAATCAGTTAATTCTCTTGAATCTGTAACATCTTTATACGGAAATTAATTACATATAGTTAACATTAATGACAATAATGGTATTAAAAATGCCAAAACCATTTTTGGGCGATTATATAGATACATAATTTATAGTAATAATAAAGTCACGCTAACTGTTCAGGTTTCCTCATTTTCATCGCTATTATTATCATCTCCTTGCGTTTGCTGAGTATTTTGGACAATTAAACTCTTATAAAAATCTTGATGGCGTTCTGGTATTACCCCAGAATTACACAGGCTCATCAGGTCTTTATGTAACAGCACAGGAACAGGAATAGGGTCCGTATAAGCGTTTTGTAAATCATCAGTTACTTCTATAGCAGTTGATTTTCGTTTACGGCGTGAACCCACTGGAATATTATTGGTCGCAATACACTTTTGAGACTCACTCAACCTGTATTTGAAATAGATGTTATCATCATCGCCAGCTTTTACTGTTACTTCTCTTAGTTTGGACCAGTATACTTTTTCATTGTCGTTGTCTTGATCCCAATTTTTTCTGTTGTTTACTAACTTCTTAATATCAAAAAAGTCTTGCTGTGTCATATCTTTGATTTTAAACTTTTCTCCTTCTACTTTTGAATTTTCTATTATAAAACGCATTTGTTCATGAGTGTATATAGTTAAGTGTTTTTTTGCTCGTTCGATGCATGAATGCATAGCATCCCCTTCTGACTGGCTGTGACCACTTACGAAAAACCTATGAGTAATGCTAACGTTTAATTTTTTGCTTGCATACTGATATAATGCGAAAATAAATCTATTTCTGTTTTGACCCGTACATGCGTCTGAATACAAAGATATTTGTTGTTTACCAATGTTTTTCTCGCTATTAATGAAATGCCAAAGGCAGCTTCCTATTTCGTTGGCACCACGCTTGGCTATTTGTTGATTCCACAAATAACAATGACCCTTTTTGTTTTGTAGATCATAAATAGTGAAATTGTACACAGAAAATTTTCGCTTGTAATAAAAAGAACTCACTTCAGATTGAGGGATATAAAGAACTTTCTCAAGATCGAAACAAGCTACTGTCTTTTGAACATTTTCTACTTCACGTTTTTCGTCGTTCTTTACTTCTCTTACTTCTTCTTTTTCTTGAATATGGCGTTCATAGGCCTCTTTAAGCTGAGCCTTTCTTTCTTCATCAGCGTGTTTATAAATGCTGCAAGTATCGCATTGATCTTTCTTTGGGCGAAAGAATGAAATGTTAAATTTAGTATTGAACACCATTTCATATTGGTGTTTGCTAGCCATTACAGTGTCTTTATACTCTTCCTTTTCATTAAACCACGTCTTATATAGTCTGTACATTTTAGAAATATTCAGATCTTCACTTAAATAGACTTTGGCTGTTCGTTTCCTAGTGTAATGCGATTCTATTGCAGGGAATTCATTTATATGTTCGACAATACTTTTTTCAGTCTCTTCGTTCAGTTTTCGAGGTCTGTTTCCGTGTTTTCCTCTTAAATCTGTCATTGAAGAATTTTTTTTTTCAATGGCAGTGTATACTGTTTTTTCTGCAATTCCTAATGTCTGTATAAACATCTTCTTACATATGATTTCTTCATTTTCCATGCTAGAATCAGTTGGCAGTTTGTAAAATATGGTTTGAGTTCTATTATTTTTTCTCTCTAATTGCATTCTTTTTATTCCAGTTGCCGTAACGTGTCTTAAAATCCACTCCCATTGCTTTTCGTGGTCTCCTAATTTCCAATATTGATCAAATATAGCTTTCCGTGTTCCAGAATCTATTTTTTCATAGCACTTTCTCTTGCAAGAACAAGTGGCTCCAATAGATTTAGCTTCTCGAAGTTTATGTGACCTGACACTGGTGTAGACTTGGCCAAAATTTTTTAACTTCTTATTTTTAACATCAGCCCATTCATTTATGTTTTTCTTTCTCTTACGTGACGGAGTTACCGACGGAGAGCCCTGTAATGACGATATTTGCGAGTTCAGGCCTGAATGGTTATGAAAATTTTCACCTACTGGATTTTCTTTGTCTGTGTCACTGTTTTCAGTACCATGGTTGTTTTGATTATTTAAGCTAGCCTCAGGTTCAGCGTATCTCACTGTTGGAGTGTGTTCTTCATCTGGTAAACCACTTAGCTGACTGTCTGGTTGAGCTCTATCCATATCTGTATGGATTTGACTGTTTGAATCAATTAATTCCGCATAAATCGTTGGTTCATCTTGATTATATGTTTCTGGCAGTATGTTGAAATCCAGAACTTTGGAGGCATGAGGCGCGGCTTGAATCAAATAATCCAACTCTGAAACTGCTTCTTCTTGTACGGATTCGGAAATAGATGTTTGTTGGAATATGCCTTCTAAAAAAGTATCAGGTTGTTTAGCAGCTGGTGTTGCCTGACAAATCACTTTGCTGTTGCTCTGAACATCAGATACCAAAGATGGCTTACACATCATCTTACTACAAGATTCGTCTGAGATAGCATCATGTTTTTGAATATCTGACGTCAGTTTTTCAAAGAACCTATCGACATTCGAAATATCTGGCAGCGTTGTTGAGCTTATTTTAGATAACCCTGAAGGAGACCCAAGAAAATCTATAGACTTGTTTGATTTTGGACTGGAAACTAAGGAACTGAATCCGCTGAGCGTTAGTGGAGATTCAACGTTTTCAGTAGTTGTTAGCGAATTTTGCTGAAGTTGTTGGATTTTGTGATGAACTGGTTGTAAAACAGATAAGGATTCTGTTGATGTTTTATCTTTAATAGGTTTATTTTCATTACCAGCTAATGATTCTCCAATAACATTGGCGGAATTTTCAACTTTTTCATGAAGTGTATTATCCGTTTTTGGATCTGAAATAAATTAAAGCATTAAAAAAACCATGCAGATATTACCAATTTAACATTTCAGAGGTTCCGTACTTCTAATGAAAAGAACATCTCGTAAATAACAGACTCCGTTATTTTGACAATAAATACGAACCTAACTATAGATAGTTTTAAAAATACTAGCTATTGACCGCGACTCCGCCCGTGAAGAGTAGTAGCCTACGACCTATTCTCAGACCTACCGAATACCTACAGAGAAAAAAGTTTCATAGAAATCGGCTAAGCCGTTTCTGATGAGTTCAATAACAAACACCGTGACACGAGATTTTTATATATTAGAGATACTTAAATCCAGTCCAAAGTTTGCGTAAAATCAATATATTTTATAAGTTGACCTTCACTAAGTACCTTCTGTATCCAGTATAAACTATAAACTAATGTCTTATACTATAGTAAACTTTGCGTTAAAAGGTCCTCTCCACGCGGGTTTAATTCGTATTTTTAATCATTATACTTTTTTACTTACCTACTCCTAACTAGCCGGTATGTAACCTGTACAATATAAACAGATAGAAGGCTACTTTATCGCTAAACAGCCACTTCTGCCAGAAAACCAATTAACTAAGTATTAGAGGTTACGTCATAAAGTAAAGATGCAAGTAATAAATTCTTACCTTCATAATTCAGTCTCCTTCTACTACGACTTCTTTTACATTTCTCCGGTTGATCGATGGTCATTTGTACTAGACGGAATGCACGGCTACGAATATTACTTTGGTTTGCCATTATTTTTAGACAGCAACGCTCTTAGTCGCCTTGTTGGTAAACAAGCGAAAGCCTAACTGACCCGCACGTAGGTAACAAGATTGTGCGTGAGTGTGAAGCGAGTGACGTTTATGCATCATGGATTAGAAACTACTTACTGCAAGTGAATATGGCTAAATTAGTCTTGGGCAAATCATTTGTTTAACCATCTTTACAAATAAAAACTTTATTTAACTTTTTTGTAAGTGTATGTTACCATTCCATCTTTTATAATAATTAAAGTACCTAAACATTGCCTTACAGCGCCACCAAAATATGTTAGTTGATATAGACGTAACAATAGTTTACTTTCTAAGCATTGAAATATTTCCGGCGAATAAGGCGGTAATAATCATGTACGATCTTTAGGATTAGATCTTGATAGTGTAATATATCGATACACCTGTGTTACGATTCATTTTGGTTCGACAACTTGACGTAATTATTACATTTTTTTTTAATAACTTTGCAAGGATTAGTGCTACGCTTATGAAAAAAATCAGGAAAGAGCAGCTGGGCACTTTGCATCTAATAATGCAATAAAATGATAAAAGAGATAACAGCACTTACCGCTTTATTCGTTTGGGGTAGCGAAGTGTGCCCACGATAGGGTGTCTTAAATATATAGAAAATTGACAGATTCTATTGAATTGTACTTTAGTAGTGGGTTGTTTACCGCAACTCGACGTCCAAGTGCACCTCTTTAGCGTGAATTATTAAATATTATATTATTTATGCACCGTAAATATTTTCTTCGAGAATTCAGTTCCGTGTACATACTACCACTACCAGGCAATAGTAACACAAAAAAAAAAAACAATAAACCTCTCCACCACGGCCCGTCACCGAGGGAGAAAATGACCACCACCCTCGAGCCCAGAAGCTGGAGAAGGCCCTTGCCAAGAGGCAAACTGAATTGCACCCAATTCAGAATAAAGAGGCCTATTATTATTATACATACTACCACGGACATCTCCGCCTAATATTTTATTTTCTAATGTCCAGTACATTTACATATATTATTACATACAATTATTGTGGGTTGTATCCGAAGATCAACTTGCGCTTCTCCTTGTCCTTTACCTGCTAACTCGCCGCTTTATGAAAAGTGACTATTTTTCCGCTCAGATCAGCCATACTGTTTTTAGTTCGTACCTCAAAAGAAATATATTTATAAGCTTTTTTGCTGACTGTTGTTTGTTGATTGTTGTTTCATTGTCATCCAACTACATTTCTGTATCAAATTTCAAGTCGATGCCATTAACCGTTGGAGTTCCGTGGAGACGATCTGGCCGGACTACCAGAATGTCACTGAGTATTGTATTGGCACGCAATGCCAAATTTCAAGTCAGTTTCGACTACCTACTGGGATTGGTCGAATTTTAACTTGCAAGATTAGACTACAGACAGACAACGGGACAGGTGAAAACTAAATAAAAGCTTGGAAAAATAAAACCTTCGTGTGTGTGTCCATCTATCTGCATGAACAGTCAATTTGTTCCGAAACTACTGGATCTACTTACTACAGTAAGTTGTCAAAGTACGTGGCAGATTTTTTGGAATAAACAAATATTACTTGTATGCTTGTATGTTATAAACAACTATCAAAAAATCTATTCTTTCTTTATAGAAAATGGCAATCAATCAAAGTTTGAATAAACATCTGTTAGTTTAACGTCAGTGTTGCCAGCACCTAATAGCCTCTCACAACATTTTGCACCGTCTCGTCTCTTGAACCTGAGACATGTTAATTCCATCTAGACATTGGATGTTCATAGTAATAAATCGGCATTTCAAGAGAAAGAGCAATGTAATACGGGCGAGATAGATCATGCCTGTTATGAACCTCTCAGAACCTAGAAATATCCATATCCAAAAAAATGCTGAGGATCGAACCCGGGTCTTTATAGTTGATTCCAGACGCATGCTTGCCCGTACACTAGCCACAAAGGTTAGCATACGCGGCGAAATTTCCCAATGTATTCTCGAGGCACATGTCATATACGAGTAGGTACCTAACTTGTATGTGAGAGCTAGATTTGATTTTGATAATGTCCAGCCAAGTTGAAGAAATAATTTATCTCTCGACTACTCTATATAATAATAACAATAAAATATGTAATACCTAATGCCCTTATCTCTCGATTGGCGAAACACCCGCACGCTCTTATCGGGGGGAGAAAAGGCGCTGTGTATAAGGAACGATTCCTCTGTTATTTCCGCTCCAACAATATCGCACAAAAATTGATACTTACAACGTTCACGAGTTAGTGGGTTGTTGCTGTACCAGTAAGCCTAAAGCTGCATTATTGGGTAATAATAAATTATGTTGCTCTTTGTTTTTTGACCTCCGACGCAAAATGGGGTATTATAAGTTTGACACTAAATGCCTTGCTGCCTGTGGCATCGTCTTCGATTTTGATGCGATTTTTTACGTGAAAGCGAGTTTCCTTGCGCTGGTTCTTAGATATTATGCATTAGAATCGGTTCAGGCAATTTTGAAACTTTGAACTATGAAATGAAAACGTCGCGAGTTTGTCAGCTTTTTTTTAAGTTGGGAGGTTACCGAAGGCGGTGAAGATCGTAATTTGGTGTGGAGCTAGTGTGAAACCCTGGAAAGGTTAGGTTGGTTTTAATTTCAGCGAGTGCGCGATAAATGAATTCTGGGCAAACAAAGTCGTGGGCAACAGCTATCAACATAATTATATTTAGAGGTTCACAGCCAAATATTCTAGCTGTAAAAAATATTTTGAAACTAATTGTAATTAAAATCTTATACATATATGTAAATACCGACATAGCTGTAAAAATATGCAAGTTGAAGGGTCACATTGCTCGAAAAACAGATACAACCGTTGGGGTTGAAAAGTTTTCGAGTGGCGACTGCGAACCGGAAGATAAAGCGTTGGCAGACCTCACACTAGGTGGACTGATGACATTGTGAGAATTGCTAGCAACTGGTGTGGATGCAAGTGGCGAATTGTTTTAGTTGTAGAATCGTGGCGTTCTAGGGGGAGGCCTTTGTTCAGCTAGCAGTGGACGTCATCCTGCTGATTATGATGATAACATATAAATAACTAGTAAAACGATAAGTATATAACACGCGGTCACAGGCATTTGTATTAAAAAATTGTGAAAGCTCTCTGATGGAAAAACATTTTTACGATACATTATTAAAATACCTTTTATCCCGGGGCGTAACCCGGGAATCACATAATAAATGATTTTTTCCACAATAAAATCCATCAAAAGTGCGTTAAACCTCCATGTTGTGCCAGATTTTCACTTACTAACTAGTCTAGACAAGAATCCTGAAGCACAAATGTTTAAGTCATGGTTTGTAATACGGACTAAGTAATTACCAACGACTGGTATCTACGAACCTCTCGTTCCGTCGTGTTTGCGCTAAATTGTTTACACTAAGGGCTAATTAACAACGCCTGTGAGCACATAGGTAGATAAACATCTCGCAAATGAGTATATCTAAGTATTCTTAAGCTGTACCTGTCAGTAATTTAATAAACGTTCGCATCGCAACTAAGAACTAAAAGAGGAGTAGAAATGCCATGCGAGCTAAAAACGCGAATGCGTCTATATGTAATTTTATGGCTTAAAGCAATAATATTTACTTTTTCACCTCGGTCTGTAATTAAGTAAATTGAATTTTTTAACAAATATGAATTACTACAGGAATCGAAAGAGTTTTGCCTCCTCAACATGGGAAAATATTTATTACCTATCATTTATTTCTCCATATTTTAAAAAATATAAAAGAATAAAAAATATAGTTGAATTTTCCAACACTACCACAGAATAGATATGATTCCTTTGCCTTTTCCACCAGAAAAAGGAGCTCTCATAATTTTGACAACTTCTACGTCAGATTTCCGTGATCTTTTTGTTAATATTTTTTTTATTTTTTTTTATTCGACTGGATGGCAAACGAGCAAGTGGATCTCCTGATGGTAAGAGATGACCGCCGCCCATAAACATCTGCAACACCAGGGGTATTGCAGATGCGTTGCCAACCTAGAGGCCTAAGATGGGATACCTCAAGTGCCAGTAATTTCACCGGCTGTCTTAATCGCCACGCCGAAACACAACAGTGCAAGCACTGCTGCTTCTCGGCAGGATTAGCGAGCAAGATGGTGGTAGCAATCCGAGCGGACCTTGCACAAGGTCCTACCATCTGCTGCTGCAATAGAGACTAGACAAAAGTAATGGATTTATTTTGTGGTAGTTTTGGAGTTATGCCCTTTTAGAATAAGCACATCTTAAAAAAATATTGTAATAAATTAATTAATAATCGTAGCGAAATTTTAAAAATATTAGCGTCTTTCTCTTTCCAACCAGAATACAGAGAACGAATCATAGAAATATGAAAAATAGGTTTTTGCGGAGAGGACGATTTAAACATAATTAAATACGGCGATTGATAAGTACCTACCTAACTGCAGTCTTAAGTCAAAAGACGATATCTAAAAAAACACTTTTGAATTATTTACACCATCCGATGCAAAATGTTTTAAGCTATACAATGGTATAAAGAACTCAAAGGTGTTTTTTTTTGCTTCAAGAGGACAGTATAATCTAATAAAATGTTTGAAAATACGAAAAACGCTTATGCTCATTGGCGCTTATGTCGATTGTAGAAGGAACTATATACACGATAACATATTTATTCCTAAATGAGTTTTGTCTAACTATTCTTAAGCTGTACCTGCTAGTAATTTAATAAACGTTCACAACAGACCCAAAACTTATATTAGATTGAAAGCTTTAAGCCCCTACCCGTGTAGGGCAACTACACAAACCTAGTTAATGACTGAACCGATCCGGAGCCGTCGACGGGCGATTTATCACGCCATATATGGACGAGTCCGGTGACTCGCCAGAACCGGAATACCCGAATTTGGGCCAATTTTGCGTAAATATTTATTACGTAAATAGCCATATTAGCCCTTAAGGCGCTCCTTTTTTCGTAATCGATATTCCGTTACGTGACTCAAGTTATTTGGTATCGTAAAGCCGTGAAATTACGGAGGCATTGTGTGCGTGTCCTGTCCTTGTGTGCTGTGGAAGCAAATTGATGTTGACGTAAGACCATCCTACATTTGTTTAATCGTACAGCGCTGTAAAAAAAGGGAGGTAGCCATTAAAATTGTGGCATCTAGCGTAGTGTGGTACGCAGAGGATCGTGGGTTCGATCCCAGGTTTGCATCTCTGGAGTTTTTCCATGAGCTCCGTTTTACGAGCTTTTCTGTAAAATAAAACACTATTAGGCAACCTATATAGCTGTGAATCAATTTCATGCTGTGTTTGAAGTTAAGATTCCCTCTGGGCCCGCATGAGAGCCACAACCTAAGCCCTTCTTTTTTTTTGAGAGATGATCTGTGCCAGCAGTAGTACGTAAAATATGTCTATAAGCTTGAGATGGTGATGACGATAGCATCGTAAGTAATAATAATACGGGTAATAATTAACACCTAAGTACTTAATTATCAAACTAACCAGATCAGGCATTCGTCTGGGGGCATCATTCGCGCAACTCGATATTATTCAAGGGGATAGAAGTAGAAGTTTCTCAAAATTATCTGCATCGTGAAATGGAACAAATTCTTGATTTTGTGTAAAGTTTTACGTATTGTATCCTAGTCAAGATACATCACGCATATCATGATATGTACAATTTCGTTCCCCAGAGCTACAAACCATTTATTATTCGCAGAAAAAATGAAGATCTTCTAAATTGTTCCTTATTTTGTTTGTCCTTGCGAATTTTATATTAACGAAGATGGAAAGTTTTCCAAGTTGAGTTTTTACTATTGCACGTACATTATTTTAACAAGTTTCAGTAAAGAATTGATAGGGATAAATGCGAAAGGCAAAAAAAAACGAGTTTTAGCACGATTCGGTGGCGCAATTGTTTTAATCAAACGCTCGCGACGGATATTAGCAAGCCGAACAATTGCAGATTCCAACAAAATGGCTCCTTTCAAGAAATTGTTTCGCTTTGAACAGAGAAATATTATATTTTCGTTGATTTCGCTCGTAGCTGCGCAATGCGTTGTATAACTTTCTTGTTTGTGGAAATTGCCCTGTTTAAAGCTGGAGTTAGATGTGCACAATCAACCTCATTTCAGTGCTGTTGTACCGTATACCTACCTACGGAGAGTTAGTTTGTGTACACCAACTTTTAAAATTTCACTAGAAGGCCTGCCTTTGTCAAACGTTTCTTCCCCTTGTAATATCGCCATTTCATCATTTTATATTAATATTAATCGAAATCAGGGTATATAAGCTTAAAAGAATGTCGAAAATTAAAAGAAAATCCTAATAAAGACAATCTATATAATTTTATCTATATTGATTTAAACAAAAGCTTCAACAAACAAACTATGCTGAGAGTCTGTGTTTTGTCCGGGTTATTATTGCATTAAAAATAAACCCACCTATTTCCTACAGCATTTCACCAGGTTAGTAAAGTGCGGGGATGCGAAGAGTATTTTCCGCTTAAAACGCTTGACATATCGTCAATCGTTTATTTTATTGCCATGTATTGGGCGGAAAAACACGAAAATACCTATCTCAATGAAGGGTTGAGCAATAAATTATTTGGGCCTCGAGCAAAAAAGAATGAGTTCCAAACCAGTTTATCCGTTATTGTAAACCACAAGGAAAAACCTGTATGCCAATATAATATTTTTCACAAAAAGTACACAGGGCAAGGTTCCATCCAAGCAAATCATTTTAATGGATAATTAACTCTCAAGGGAGAAACTTTTGCACATTTTTTTTACTGAATGTACGGGACATTTGAAGCTAATATTTAATTTTGTTACTTTGACTTTTCTTACCCGGCTTTGAGTTTGTCCCCACAAATACGGCGCTGCTTTCAAAATTTTCACAAGACTTCTTTTGTTTCACGCGCCCCAGTAACACCAAGCGTGGCGTTGAGAACTCAATAAAACAATGTTGAACAAGATGCTTAAAGATGCAAAATATTTTTTGTGAACATAAACCATGATTCCCCTTTAAGAAGAAACGCGCAGAATGCGACCTGGGTGGTCCCGGACTAACGTGATGCAACTTGTAATGCTAAATTTCCTAATCATGTTCGACATGTAGTGTTCATATTCTTTCTGTTCCTGATCGGCGGTGACGTGTGTGATGAATT
>NC_133499.1:9007480-9033710 GCF_025370935.1 Choristoneura fumiferana
ATTTTTATTTTAAATAAATTAAATAATAAAAATAAAAAATTATGGTATACTTATGCCTTGATTGGTTGACTTTATCGACAAAAGAAGAGAGATGAGTGCCAAGTACAATGGTCAGTCCTGAAATTTATCTAATTATTATAACAATATAAAATATTTTATAACAACTTTAAATACCATTGCTTCTTATAAGTAACTTAGGATAATATATTGGTCTGACTTGGCTAGTTCTCATATACGAATTATTATTAAGTTGGTACCTAAAACAGTCATAGAAGAGCCCTATGTTCAATGGCTAGTTTCTACCAGCAAGCCAAATTTTCGGAAGAATAAAATAAGAACTTACAGCTTTAGAACTTGCGAAAGCTATAATAAAATTCTTATGACAACTAGCCAAGTCCGACCTTCGGCTTCAATTTATTATCCTAAGTTATAAGAAGAAATGATATTTTAAGTTGTTATTACAATTCAGACTGACCATTGATCTTGGCACCCATTTAGATTTCACTTCTTGGAGTAACGCCATTTTTGTTTATACCTCATTTGCCACGAAAAGCCTCGATATAGGTGTACCATAATTTCGCAACCATCGACACAGTCCTGTGGCGCAGAGGATTAGCGCGTTGGACTTCTAATCCAAAGGTCGTGGGTTCGATCCCACCAGGATGCATTACTAAAACATGCTTTTTTTTATTTTTTTATCAAGATTTTATTAGTTTTATTTAAGTAAGTACTTACATGCTTTTATTTAGCAATTTTTAGAAGCTTTTCTTCAGCTTGACCTGTTTGTTTATTTATTTATATGTTTGGGTCAAATCTTGGCAGCTAAATTTGACCCACTTCCAGTGGTCCGATTGACTTTTAAAATTTGGCATACTTATGTAAATTTGGTGATAATACAATAAATCTGATGACATCTTGGTGGTCCTGCCAGGATCGTCTCCGTAGGAGATAACTCCTCAATGGTTAATAGTACCGACTTGAAATTTGGTACGGATATGTGTAGTTTAGATGACATTGCAAGTACAGTTAACAAGTACAGTCAGCAGAAAAAGCTAGCATTAAAAATGAAATTTTTAACAAAAACTTAATAGTTTGTTTATGTTTGACAGATACATTTTTGTACCACTTAGATAATCATTCTAATCTAATAATAATCTAATATCTAGTTCGAATTTGGATGAGAGTTTGCATGTAGGTACAGTCAGCATTTTTTTTATTACAATGCCTTATTTCATGTACAAAAATTATTTTCATAAAATTACGCAAAAAAAAATTGCAATACTTTTATTTATTTAGTAATTTTCTGTGCCCCAATGCTGGGCAAAGGTTCTTTCATAATTTTATTGATGTTTTAGATTTGCCCCACAACCACATTTGTATCTGAACAAAAGTTTTCATCTACCAACTCTACCATCACAAACATAACTCCACCACCACGGCACCGTTTCCAACCATTCCTTCACCCAAAACACAGCACCGAAACGGCCCAGAGCCACGCAAAATTCCATCAAAATCGATACAGCCGTTTGGCGACAAAATAAAAAAAACTAACCTCTAAAACCAGCGGCGGCGCGCGGCGGCCGAACCTGTCCGTTGCTGGTAGTATACTGGCGTGCTAGACCAAAATCTAGCATATATACTTTGCGGCAATTTGATGGGTGTCGGCCTATACTGAAGTTGCTCTGTAAAGAAAATATCATCATCACCATCATCATCATCTTTAAAAGCGTTTATACCGGCTGATCTGGCAACGTTGCATTTTTGTTAGTTTTTCCCGATTATTCCATAAAAATTTAATGAAAATTAAAAATGTGGTCTGTTAGAACTGTTCTTAATATACAAGTTAATGTGTCTACTGCATAATAGGTACGGTATTTGACAACTCCTGATTTTGCCATATCTTAATATTATTACGAAAATATACGGTGAGGGTTTAGCGAAGAGAAAATTTAAATCGGTTGATAATTGGATTTAAAGTGATTTTTTGAAAAATCTATATACCTGTCTTTTCTCAAACGCTTTTCTCTAAGCAGCAAGTATGGCGGTACTGACGTGTGACGTCACATGCCAGTATGTCTTGCTCTGTCTAGTCTAATCTTGAATTTCAAACCTTTATAACTTTGTTATTTGTAAAGGTAGCTTAAATATTGTTTTTCTATTCGATATCAGGCATTGTGTAGTTTTAATTTATAAAACATATCAAAATAGTCAAATACCGTATTAGAAAGAAAGAAAAGAAAGAAAATACATTTATTCGTAACAGTGACAGAATAATTACATAAAAGAAAGAGAAAAAAAAAAACAGTGTTACTGTTCACGAAACGGACCCACCTCAGCATAATGCCGGCTCAAGAGCTGGCGCGGGTCTTCCGGTGGGACCGTGAGGCCGTCATTGCCACGCTGCACGTGCGACCGGACCGTGCCTAATTGTGAACGCGACTGTCTATGGTCAGCGCTACCAACACAAGCCAAGCATGACATTGACATTGACAACTCTGACACGGTCAACCACACGTGCAGCAAGCAAGACGAGAACAAAACATAATATTCAATTATAATAACATGTAGATGTTAATCTAATAAATAGTGAACAAATGGTAAAAAGTGAAATAAACAGACAAACAACAGTTGTTTCGTTAATCAAGACATACACAAGATCTATGACATTCTGAGTACCTACTCAAGATAATAAGACAAGATGATAAAATAAAACAAATCAAAGAAAAATATAGACAACAAAGTGAAATAAAACAAAAAGAACTAAGTATAACCATCCAAACACTGTCAACACCGATGGACATATTGCTCAGGTATGTACTAAAACAGCTGGTGTCATGCATCAACGTTTCCTGATCTTTTTGATGAGCATAAATAATTTTTTAAAACCAGTTTCAAAACAATGCATGTTTTTCAGGTTCCTGATTGGCGGTGGAATATTATTATGCGTGATAGACATTTATATTCTTTTAAAATCGTTAATAATCATTTGTTCGTTTTTTCTGGTCTTTTGTTGCGAGAGTGAGCGAGTCGGTAAACACTATTGTAAAGGTAGTGAGTGCGACGCTACTTTGGCAATGAAATCGCGATCCTGCGCGTGTAATGATTTAGTGACATGTTAAATTGTAACTTTAATTTTAATTATAATTTTAATTGCATGTTAATTTTACCATTTTAATTACTTAATTTAACTTTTGTTTGTTTATTTATTTAATTAAGGATTATGATTTAATGTAATGTAATGATTGTGATTTTTTATTTTAATTTTTTACCGTAAATTGTATGGGTTTAAAAAAATGCCTGAATAAAGAAATTTATTATTATCATTATTTAAATAATATAAAAGTATATCACGCATATTTTTAAATATAGTTTTTCCTTACCGGTTTGATATCTCTATGTAGAAATCCAACGGAGTGTATGGAGTCTATAGCTTTTAGTATTTGCAGGCCCAATCTAAAACATAATAACAATCATTATAATACAGGTAGTGCCACCAGAGTTGAGGTCACGCACACAAGAACATGTCATGTAACGACGGCGGGATTAAGACATTCACTCATTCATTTCATTCCTTCTCCTTTTGTGCAATCAGTTTTTCATGCAACTGTGTAATCATTCACTTCAACTCTCGTGGCACTACCTAAACAAAGTGTTAATACACTTATTTTACCCAATGAAGATATCCATCCGTCCCACTGCAGGGCACAGGCCTCCTCTCAGAACAAGAGGGCTTGGGCCATAGTTCCCACGCGGGCCCAGTGCGGATTGGGAACTTCACACGCACCATTGAATTGCTTCACAGGTTAGTGCAGGTTTCCTCACGATGTTTTCCGTCACCGCAAAGCTCGTGGTAAATTTCGGTGCGAGCCTCTGCTTGAGAGGCGGATAGGTCAAACCACTAGGCCACCACGGCTTTTTTTTATGAAGATATATACAGATATATATATCGACGGTTGAAAGGAGAAATTGACTGAGCTTCTTTTTTTAAGATAGTGAGTTATATACATATTCGGAATCAGTAAATTTTTCTCTGTCGTTTGAGCTACCTGTCTCAATATTTGCACAAAAATGTCGCTTAGTCAATTTCTCCCTTCAACCGTCGATATAGTGCAAAATGGTTTTACACTGGAAAAAGTTCTGCCCTGGATACGCCCTTGATTCATCATAAGCTGTAGGACGTCCACTGTTGGACACATGCCTCCCCCATAGACCGCCAGTTGCTTCGGTCGGAAGCTTATATAGGCTATATCAATCCAATTTATATAAAGTGTAAACAAACAGATTTTATCAAAATTCTTGTATAAACACCCAGTGGATCGCATCAAAAACACATTCATCTATAATTCGTGTCTTTTTACTAGACTTATAATCACTTTTTTCACCAAAATTCACTTGATTTCAATATTTATTATTCATTTAAAAAATCTTCTTTAAAATCTGACGTTATTTCTTGAATGAAACATGGGTATAATCTGTAGTAGCATAGACTAGCGTATAGAGATGGTGGAACATTTGACATTTTGAAAATCGATTAATGCTCGATTTAATAAGCGATTTTTTATACTTACGTTAGTATTAAAAAAAATAGTTCCTGCTTTCATAATTGAATAAACAGTCTTTGGAATTTAAATCAAGTATTGTAAATAATAAAATAGACAAACATACTTTGATCTACTCAAATAATGAATTAATCGATTTATGTTTGTTTGTTTGTTTGTTTATACTCTTTATTGTACAAAAAGGCAAAACAAAAAAATTACATAAATAAAAGTAAAGTGTTAAGTACAAAGGCGGACTTCGGCGGATCTCTGCCAGTCAACCTTTGAGTGGTAGAGGAGCTATCAAAAAACAAGATCGCGCTCCAACGTGGCAATGCTGCCAGCCTTCTGGGCACAATGAGCAGCGACGGTGATCTGGGGGTTTTTTTTTAAGTAGGTTATTTTTAGTTTAATTATAATGTTTGTATTTTTTTTTTAATTTAAATCATTTTATGTTACTGTTAGAAAGTTATGTTTATGTAAATCTTTTGAGAAAATAAATATCTTAAACCAATAAAAACAAGGATCGACAAATAGAGCAAAACATCTGAATAAATATAAATGCATATGTAAACCTCGAATACCTAACTATATACAATAAATAACACATATTAAGATTGGTTTTTTGGAATCTTTTTGTATTTTTTATTTCACTTTCAAATTTTTACTTTTACGGTCATCCCGTAAAACCTAAATTGAAACAAATTAGGTTCAATTTAGGTTTCAATTTAGGTTTTACGGGATGACCGTAAAAGTAAAAATTTGGAATTGAAATAAAAAATACAAAAATATTCCAAAAAACCAATCTTAATTTGATTGCTTAGTAACGATATCTCTTGTCCGGGTGAGCGGTTAGTTCCAATGGAGTGCCGAAAAAAGTTTCTCGATGAGGGCTACGGCATAGATGTCGGTAGCGTCACTGCTTAAGTGACTAAGTGAGAAACAAACAAGCTGAGATATGAGGTGCATAGAGGAAACTCGAGTCGGTACCGTTGACCATCAGTGGTGTAGCGGTATAGCACGCGGTACGGAATACCGAGGACCTGGGTTCGATTCCCAGTGATGGTCTTATTTTTCTGTTTTTTTTTTCTGTGCATCTATATTTCAGTTTGTATTTTCAATTTATAACACATATATAAAACAACAGCAACATTTACTCAACAGGTTAATTATTTTACCAAGGTTCTAGGTTTTCACATCACTAAATGTCTATGGTCGGGTAAATGGCGTCTTTGTTTACACTTATCATAAATTAGATTGATATAAACCATAATAAAATGCCGTAAATTCCCACGGGGCTTTACTAAAATCCCGGAACTTCAACTCAACTGCTGAATGTAATGATTTATTATTAAATAATTTATTGAATCAGGCGTTACTTTGCGGAGGTCCATATCAATGAACTAAAAGAATTACCTTGCTGTTAGTCTAACAACTGGTAGCATGGTGTACGGTTGTGTCACTCTGAAGATGAGCTCTGGTTGAGTTCGAAACGCGTCAGTGTAGCGTGGTGGTGGTGATAGATGGGTTTGTGTGATTTGTGTGTGTTCTTACAGAGTGGAGGTGGAGGTGGAGGAACTGCATGATTTTGCATAAGCTTAGCTATCGTAAGGTCGCGGGTGAGCAAGGAAATTCTTTTAGTTCATTTATTATTAGTTGGAGGTAGCTGACCTGAGTGTGGTGGAGAGCGAGAAGGCACCCCTCGGCTGCGCCCGTCTCAGTTCAGCCAGATTCCGTCCCTGCAGCTGCATCACGACGTAATTGAAGCGGGCGTTGCGCCCGCAGCCTATGAAACGGCAGACGTGCTCCTTGCCTGCGAAAGGCAATGAGGGCTATCGTTTTTTCTCTTTCTGGCGCCACTGTTGCGTGTAGTTTTTAAGTATGGCTTTCAAAGTCTGTTATTACGGGCGTGAAAACAAAGTTTGGATTAAAATCATATTTAATACACCTTAAAACCGTACCATAAAAATATCGAGCATGCCACAGTGTTGCATAGTCCCCGTTTTGTTCGGAAAAAAGGGAGGACAAAGGTTTCCGAAAGACGAAACTGTCTCAAAACACAGACATTCATTGCCCCGGAACGCATATTTGCCATCACAAAATTATTCTAATTTTAAATAAACCCGCGTAACTCACCCAAAAACTATGAGATTTGACATTTCGGAGACCTCACGCTACACTAGCGCCTCTAGTGGCGAATTCATACGCGATAGCCCTTATTGGTATTGGCTCTGTGCACGACATCAGCGCCACCTAGCGTCCGCAACTTTTTTGGCTCTGATGCTCTGACGTTTTGAAATTTCATCGCGACATTGTGACAAAAATCAAACCTTACGTATTAATTTATTATACAAAATTACTGTTATACCGTAATTTGGGTGGACAAAAGGTTGTGAATTCATTTTTGGTCATTAAAATTAAATGAGGTACCAGGCTATCATAATTCACCGAGAGCTCATTTTGCATCTTCTTCAGTATCTACCTCCATTTTGAGGACTTGTTTTAGTTGGCGAGCCGACATCTAAGGGACTGGATCCACCAGTCCACCAGAAATGTACTTTAGAATCAAAAGTACCAGGCCATCATAGGTCACCAAGAGCTCACCTTGCAACTTCTTCAGTACGGCCACCTCCATCTTGAGGACCTGCTTCGGCTGGCGCGCCGATTCCACCTTCAGGGCGACCTGTTCTTGGGTAACGAGGTCGAGACCCTCGTATATCTCGCCGAAACCGCCGCCGCCGATCTTCTTCACGACCTGAAAAGGAATTTGTGGTTAGAATGTTTCGTCTTCTATGAACATTTAGCAAGAGGCCCACCTTCAATCACTCTCTATTACTAACTTACCCACTACTCCCAAGTAAAATTGACTTGGCAGCTACCAGGCTCTCATAGCTTTGTAGGATGCTGTGGCTCGTCTATCGGTCTCTAGACTCTATCTTTTTGTGCCCCATTTCTAAGTTACAGACCAAGAAAGTATATCTGAAAAGTACCAGGTTCCCATAGCTTTGTAGGATGCTGTGGCCCTCCTATCATTCCTTGATGACGTCCCCACTACTCTAATCAAAGTCGTCTAAAACTGGCTTGGCAGCTACCAGGCTCTCATAGCTTTATAGGGCTCCGACTCACCTTCCATCGCTCCTTGACGACGTGTCCCGGCTGCAAGAGATCTTCGCTAGCCATCGTTATGTGGTGTGCACGCCGCGAGGTGTCGCAGCGAGAGACCGAACGTTCACGATTGCCGCCGAAGTTCGGGAGAGTCCGGGACCTGTGCGTGAAGCAAACGGGTTGGTATCATTTCGTCTAAAAGCAGCCGGTCTAAGTAGCAAATGGTCTAAAATTCTTTGACTCAAAGTCAACGGAGCGCGGAGCTCCTATTCTGCGTGGCGGAGGCGCTTCGCACCTTGACGCAACTCTAACCAAGTCTAGTTCTAGTTTTCGACAAGAAACAGGTTAGGACTAGTTCCTTTTTAGACCACTTACACTATAACTCACCTTAGAAGACTATAACTCACCTTAGAAGAGGGTTGGCTTGCACCCGAGGAGCGAGGGCGGCCTCGAAACGTCTCTCTTCACGCTGGAAAGAGACAACAAAATTTTACTTTCTTCCCGACTGCCCGAAAAAGGGTTATGTTCAAGCGTATGTGTGTTTTCATGAACCAATAAGAAAGCTTCAATTACCTCGCCTCGCTCAGCTCAGCTGTTTCCATCAGAGATGTGCTGCGCGAGTATAGGTACCATCAGCCAAATAAGTGGTCTATCAATTTTTAAACAAGTTCCTATCAAAGAAATATGTCGCTAAAGTCGAACTTTCAAGTTGACAGACACGTCTATTGGCATTATTGTTTTATGTCATGCAAACGCTTATCAAATTTAGGGTGGTAGACCACATATTTGGCTGATCTATACGTCGATGAAATGGCTCAGGCTCGTTCTGTATGCTTCCTAAAATGTCTGCTTCTCAAAATGCTATTTGTTTCCTATTATGGTTCTTTCCTAAAATGTTCGCTTCTTATTATGTCCACTTCCAAAAATGGCCTGCTTCCTATAAAGTCCGCTTATTAATATGTCTAATTCCCATAATGTATGTTTCCTATAATGTCCACTATTTGTGTTCTACAAACCCGTTTCCCACAATGCCCGCTTCTCTATACCATATAAATTGTATACATAATGTAATGAATTGATGGGTTTGATTTAATTTAAAGTTTATTTTCTTCTTTTTTAGAGCATTTAAATAGTCTGAAGTCGGTTGAAATTGTTACAATTATTTAGGTGTAGCAGATGAAAGTTGTTGGAAATTGATCCTAGGAATACTATTAATATGTGAAGCAGACATTGTAGAAAGCAGTCATATTAAAAAACTGACAATACTAGAACCAGACATCTTAGGAAACTGACAAATATGAGAAATAGACCAAGGTTACTCAAAGGGGTTCGCTATTCGACGGTAGGGTGTTCGCGACAAGGTTTACGTGACTCCAAAAACCACCAGGCTGCAAGACTAGCAAGATGATTAAGATTGGTTTTTGGAGTCTTTTTGTATTTTTTATTACAGTCAATTTAAATAGTGGAGAAATGCCCAAAACCATATTTATTCTGTTAATTACCTGGGGTTCATTTCGACGAGGACGCGGCGCTGGATCAGACCCTGAGCCCTGGGAGTCGGTGTCAGCTGATGATGAAGAGGAATCTGGAATAGAGGACCACTTGATAGAACACATCTTTTACGTAGAAATGACAATGATATTTGGTTTTTTAACCCCGACGCATAAAGAGGGGTGTTATAAGTTTGACCGCTATGTGTGTCTGTGTGTGTGTCCTGGAATTTCAATGGTAACTACCACATCGAATAGTTTACTCTAAACTCACACAGCAATTGACCTAGTCCCAAACTAAGCAAAGCTTGTACTACCGACCGACACTAGGCAACGGATAAACATACTACCTCCCTAAGAGATCCCTTTTTAGGGATAAGCTCGCCTTTGTTCTCCTCTCTGTGTATTTGTATTTTTACTTTTATGTGCAATAAAGAGTTTACATACATACATACTACCCCTCTACCCCTCTTGATCGCTGTTGGTGGGGGATCCCTTTGTTTCCCATCTTTGTTTGTTTTTATATATATTTGCATGTATACTTATGTACATAATATGGCAAATAAATGATTATGATTATTTTTTGTTCCGAATTTCGATGGTCAGAAATTGATATCCATATAATTTATAAACATAAACATCACTAGTCATAATTTTTGTTCAGTATAATGCTTATTAGCTCTTATATTAATGGCATATAATATTAAATTCTATAATCACAAAAGTCATTAATTTTTACGTTACATACGTTATGAATTGAATTTTATGGGAAACAATAGAGACCCGTTGGTGGAAATTGTGCCAGTATTTTCATATCTGGACATATCAGTATAATATGCCTGCTTGCTTCGGTTGGAAGCGGCCTGCATCTCTCTTGACGCAGCTTAAACCAGGTCGTCAGTCTGTCAGTCTCGATAGTCCGTCCGGACAGACAGACAGACAGACAGACGGACTTGACGAAACTATAAGAGTTCCGTTTTTGCCATTATGGCTCCGGAACCCTAAAAAGTGCAACCAAACCAGAGGCCGTACTGCCTGACGTTTCTCACGCCCGCAATCGCAATCACATGACAGATGCCGCATACAAAAACTGTCAAGATCGCGAGCGACAGCAACGTCAGGCAATACGGCCTCTGTCCTAAGTCTTTGACTTGACTTGCTTGATCGATCATTCCTGTACTTCAAAACCGACACTCGAATGAATTCACCAATTCATAAATACCTACAATTCATACTTTTCTCATTCCCCATATCAACTTGCCCCCCCTCCTCCCCCCTGCGCCATCGGCTGGTCACGCCCTTGCCTACGCCCTTGATTAGGAACAAGTTATCCTACTAATACCTACAATACATACTTTTCTCATTCCCCATATCAACTTGCCCCCCCCCCCTGCGCCATCGGCTGGTCACGCCCTTCCCTACGCCCTTGATTAGGAACAAGTTATCCTACTACTAACTACAATTCATACTTTTCTCATTCCCCATATGAACTCGCCCCCCACCCCCTCCCTGCGCCATCAGCTGGTGACACCCTTCATTAGGAACAAGTCGTTTACCTTCACTTGCCCGAATTTCATTTGCCCGAATTTCACTTGCCATACCAACGTTTGCCATAAAATATATAGAACAGTGCTGATATCAGGATTTTTTTAAATGTCATCATATAGAATGCAGTAGCTTAGGTTAGGTTAGTTTAATATCAACTCTGAAGAAATTACTATTTCAGAAATAAATTACTTTATGGCAAATGAAAATTATAGAAAACGATACATTCGGGCGTATGAAATTCGGGCAAACGATAGAGAACCGGAACAAGTTATCCTACTAATAGAAGCCGCGTGTAACCGCCGCTTTAACTAAGTCAGTCAGTCATGAAGTGGATCAGTTCATCAGTATGAAATTAAATAAAATACCAGATCTGTTCGATTGGTGTGGGGCTTCCTGCTTGAACGATGCCTCTCGCTCGCACGTTGGTTCTTTCTCCCTGTAACAATAAGTCAACAGTCAAAGTCAATATTATCTTTATTCAATTGGATAATATCCTGTGTAATAAACGACTAACCTAACCATAAAAATTCCATTTAGAATGCAAGCTTTTTTTGCTGACTGTACTTTTTGTTCACTGTACTTGCATTGTCATCCAAACTACATTTGCATACCAAATTTCAAGTCGATGCTATTAACCGTTGAAGAGTTCCGTCCTGTGGAGACACCTGGCTGGACTACCAGGATGTTACCAGATTATTGTATTGACATGCAATTTACATAAGTATTAATTTAAAGTCAATCTGACTACTGGAAGTTGGTCAAATTTAACTTGCAAGATTTGAATACAGACAGAGAGACAGACAATGGGACAGGTAAATAAAAGCTTGTAAATAAAAATACCGAGCTTCTCGATCCGTCAGTTAGAACTGTTAGATTATCATCAGAAAATACTGGACTACGTACTTTTTCTCTTGTCAATCAAACAAAAAACCGGCCAAGAGCGTGTCGGACACGCCCCAAAAGTAGCCATTCCGGGGTTCCATAGCCATTACGAAAAAATTAAGTAATATTTTTCTAAGGATTTCGTACTTTAAACAGAATCTTCCAAGTTTAGGTATATTTTATATCTTAGGCTGCTATTTCTCTTAAACTTGTAATAATATATTTATTTAATGAAAGACAATATAAAGCAGGATAATTATGAGTTTACATACAATAATAAAAAGAACTAACCTAAGATAGCTTAACTACTGTAACAATGAAAATTATAAAAAGAATACCCCGTCTAAAAGATCTGCCTGTGGCAGGTTCCCATGACGCTGGCCGCATTACCCCTTTGGATCGCAAGTGAGATCCGCTGGGATAAGTACGCGCCAGCTCTTGGGTACTCTTAAACTACTAATAATTCTCAAGCAACTTACCGTTATAGTTTTCCTTGTAAGTTTGATATACTTACTACCATCCTGATTTTTTTCAAATTTTTCCACCCACCCGTTTAGATTTTAGAGGGGGGGGACACTCGATTTTAATGAAAATTTGCACTTTAAAGTTGAATATTTCGCAAACAAATCACTGAATCAAAAAATTGTCTTAGCAACCCCCTAATGGTTTTAAAAGACCTACCCAACGATACCCCACACTATAAGGTTGGATGAGAAAAAAAAATCACTTTACGTCTATGGGAGGTAGCCTTAAAAACATTTTTTTTTTTATTTTTCATTGTACCATTTTGTCGGCATAGTTTTCATATATATCCGTGCAAAATGACAGCTTTCTAGCATTGATAGTCCCTGAGCAAAGACTAACTAACTACTAACACGATGCCCTTTCTTATCTAATATGATTAATCAATTACTGACATAATGACATTGTTTATGTTTTGTTTGTTTATGCTACTTTCACATCCCACATCCCCACATCCCAGCCTATATAGGTACGTCCCACTACTGGGCACAGGCCTCCTCTCAGAACAAGAGGGCTTGGGCCGTAGTTCCCACGCGGGCCCAGTGCGGATTGGGAACTTCACACGCACCATCAAATTGCTTCGTAGGTTTGTGCAGGTTTGTGCAGCCGTGGTGGCCTAGTGGTTTGACCTATCGCCTCTCAAGCAGAGGGTCGTGGGTTCAAACCCGGCTTGCACCTCTGAGTTTTTCGAAATTCATGTGCGGAATTACATTTGAAATTTACCACGAGCTTTGCGGTGAAGGAAAACATTATGCTACTTTAATACATCTATCTACCCACGTTAAACAATGCACTTGTGTTTTGTTACGATTTTTTTTTATTATTGGATTTCATAATTATCAAAGAAAGTAGTTTAGCAGGAAAGTAGTGTACTGTGTTGTCAACAAGCTAAAACAGTGGTGGAAGTGTTGTCTTGATGAACTTTTCTGTGGTTGAAGTTTAAATCGGGAATAACTTTATAACCTCAGTCTTGGCACTCATACTTTTGTCGAAAATGGCTGTGTGTCTTAAATGTGAAAATAATATACCGAAAATTGATGATAAGAACCCTAGAATAAGATGCCACGGATGTGAAAGACTAATATGTGTTAAGTGTAGTGGGTTGCTTGCTACTGAGTTGCGAGTAATAACGCTCCAATCCCCTACCCTGAAGTACTTATGCCCAGATTGTGAGCTTGGGGTACGTCAGCTGCCGGCTCTGAGGATGGCGGTTGCGGAACTTAAAGCAGAAATAGAACTCTTAAAGTCCAACCAGGGCCATAATGAAAACATGGAAAGTATCTTGGGAGAACTAGCTGAAAGGAAGAAGCGTAGTGCAAATGTTATCATGTTTGGTATTGGTGAGTGTCAGTTGCGGTCAGGAGAGGACGCGCGTGACAAAGAGGTACGAATTAAGCACGATAAATCGCAGGTGCAACAAGTCCTAGCCAGTGTCAATAATTTTGAAGTTCCTGTTGCTATGGTTCGTCTAGGTAAACCTAACCAAAATGGTTCGCCCCGACCTCTAAAAGTTATTTTTGCAAACAAAAAGGCAGCTTTAACAGTTCTTAAAAATGGCAGCAACCTTCCGAACAACATCTCGGCTAAAAATGACCTCACTCCTTACCAGCGTGATTACTTAAAGAAATTGCGTGATGATTTAGAAAAAAGAATCGGAAACGGGGAATCTGATCTCACCATTAAATATGTGAATAATACTCCCAAGATAGTTAGCTCAAAAAAGTTATAAGTTATGCAAGTGAGATAGTAGAATTTTCGATTTTATATACAAACCTGGCATCCATAATGGCTAAACGAGATTTGCTAATCATAGAAGTTAATAAACTAAAACCAACATGTATCATCATAACCGAGACACACTTAAAACCTAGTATTGGTAATAGTTTGATAGACATACAGGGATATGCTCTGTATAGACATGACAGACTTAAGGGAACGGGATGGGGTGGAGTCGCTATCTACGTATCACATACACTTCTCGGCAGGCCTATACAAGTGATTCCACACCCAGCATTTAATGCTAACTTAGAAGTTGAAGCACTATGGTTAATACTGAAATATGGTAACTTTGAAATGACTATTGCAGGAATATATCGACCGACGCATTATACGCTCGAGGAGACAGACAGGATTTTGTTCAGAACTATCAGGGAAGCATCTGAGAGTAAAAATCCACTGTTTATAATGGGGACTTTAACCTTCCGGATTTAAAATGGCCATTGGAAATAGTGGATGCAGATGGGTACAGCGCACTTTATGGGGAATTTGTTGATATGTATTTGAGTAGTTCTCTTCGTCAACTTGTGACTAAAGTAACAAGAAAGCGGAATAATGAGGAGTCCTTGCTTGATCTTATACTTTGCAATGAAGACAATATTTGTACTGGAGTAGATCATTACCCTAACATAGGAAAAAGTGATCACCAAGTTCTCTTGGCTACTTTGCAAATACACTGTCAGCCTTCCAGAAGGAAACATTTCACACAGCCGAGAAGAAACTTTTACAGAGGGGACTATGAAGGAATGAAAAACGCGTTTATGGAAAGGGAAGCTTCTAATGAGGACGAAACGGATGTAAACAAAGCCTGGGGAAATTTTAAAAAAGATGTTCATGATGCTATCAAAACCCATGTACCTCTAAAAATTACAAATAAGAAAATTAACATCAATAAACCATGGATCACAAAACAAGTAATTGATCTAGTTGACAATAAAAAGCATTTATGGAGGGAATATTTACTCACTAAATCTGATGAATTATATACACAATATAGACGGGCAAATAATCAAGTGGTGGCTATGGTCCGAAGACAAAGAATAGAATTTGAAAAGGGAATTGTTAAATGTGGACCTAAATCGTTTTATCAGTATGTACGATGCCAATTATCCTCTACTGTATCGGTACCCCCTGCCTTGAGAGATGATGCGGGAAATATTATCAGTGACCAGAAAATAGTAGCCAAGTTGTTCGCAGATCAGTTTAAAAAATCATTTGTGCAAGAGTCAGCTAGTCAATTAATTCCTGAGGTAAAGACACCTCGTGTGGTCAATGCAATCGAATTCATCCTGTTCACGCCTGATAAGGTATCCAAAGCTTTGAGATCTTTTAAGGACTCCACTTCGATGGGACCAGACTCTCTGCCCTCCATATTACTTAAACAGTGCAGTAGTGTGCTTTGTCATCAGTTGGCTCACATAATGAATCTCTCATTTGAGTTGGGGAAGCTTCCCCAGGACTGGAAAGAGGCACATGTGACTCCAATATATAAAAAGGGTGATAAGTTCAGTGCTAATAATTACCGACCCATTAGTCTTACAAGTATAGTCTGCAAAACCATGGAGAAAATAATAGCTACTGAACTTAGGAGTTTTATGGATTCAGAACATATTATTATTGATGAACAGCATGGCTTTGTACCAAAGAGATCTTCTGTAACGAATCTCCTCATGTGTTTAGACAAATGGACATATAACTGGAATGACCGTCAGCCTACAGATGTGGTATACTTGGACTATGAGAAGGCTTTTGATCGCGTCCCCTTGAATCGACTGGTAGCAAAACTTGATCACTTTGGTATTCGTGGAAAATTACTTGCGTGGATATCTGACTTTTTAATGAACAGGAAATCCAGAGTTAGAGTTGGAGAGACCTTGTCGGAGGCATATGACGTGGATAGCGGGGTACCCCAAGGATCTGTACTGGGACCGATCTTGTTTGGAATCTTTATAACGGACTTAAAGAGCGTGATTCAGTCTGAGGTAGCGATATTTGCAGATGACACCAAGATTATGGGAAATCCATTGATTACCCACAATGTAATCCAAAATGATCTCGATCGCATTGTGGAATGGTCTAAAGATTGGCTTCTGTCGCTGAATGCAACTAAGTGTACAGTTTTACATATTGGGAACAGCAACCCAGGACTACAATACAACATTGGCGCTGTACCTTTGACTCCAGTGAACACTCAAAGGGATCTTGGTGTAGTCATTGCTGATAACCTCAAGTGGGATGCACACATAGCGGAAATTTCGAAGCGAGCTAATTCCATGCTTTATATGATTAGGAAAGCGTTCTTTGCTATCACAAAGGAACTTTTTATCAAAATTTACAAAACATATATTCGACCGTTGCTGGAGTATGCCTATCAAATCTGGAGTCCATACTTTAAGAAGGACATCGCTACCCTGGAGAAGGTCCAGAGAAGAGCAACAAAAATGGTTGTTTCACTTAAAAATAAGTCATATGAAGATCGAATTCTAGAACTAGATCTGCCAAAATTAGAAGAGCGAAGAAAACGAGGCGACCTTATAGAGACATATAAAATTTTGCATGGTCACTACAATGCTCCAAGCATCAAAAACCTTTTTGGGGTTAGTGAAAATACTCGTTTGAGGGGACATTCCTTGAGACTGATTAAGCAACCAAGTGCAAGCAACCCTAGGAAACATTTCTTACCCTATCGTGTTGTTAACTCGTGGAATGCTCTCCCAGAACTTGTGATAAGTGCACCTTCAGTGAACAGTTTTAAAAGTAGACTAGACCAAATACTTAAAGAAGAGAGACTAAAAACACAAGTGCAGTGATGTACACGCATCAGCTCTAAGAGCTGCTAGTGTATCATTTCAATAATAATAATAATATAAATTATATTGCAATCAATATGTGGGTTTCTATGCCAGATCAGTTGGCACTAGTATTGTGAGGTCTGTTTGAGTTCTACATTTGCGTCACATTGTGATTGGATAACTAAATGAGCATATGACATACGCAAGAAGACAAAATTAACTGATGCACGGGGATATACTTAGTAGCATCGTTCATCCACCATTACCTCTCATATTTCGTTTTCTAGAATTTTTTTACCATACAACGGCAAAACCTACTAGACACTGGCAAAATTGTCCTCCAATGGACAGAGCCATATTTTTCTAAAAATCTAATCTAACTGATGCACGGCAACATGCCTTGATAATGAAGTGGAAGTGGGCAGGTCATATAGCTAGGTACCAGGATAATAGATGGACATTACAAACAACGGAGTGGCTAGGTCCTCACTGGAAAAGGACAAAGGACGGCAAAAGAAAAGATGGGTTGATGAAATTGTAAAAACAGCTGAAAGTAAGTGGATGAGCACTGCTCAAAACAAACAATAGTGGAAAGAAATGGAGGAGACTTTTACCTAATAGGAGCTATATAGAAAATAATTTGTATATAAACTTATTGTACTGTATGGATAAATAATAAAGCTTTAATAATAATAATAACAATAACTAAAACAAATCTCCATCAATTTTCCATCACCCTAGATTTAGAAGTTGAAAGTATTCTATATTATTTATTCCCCAGATTCAGCTACTTAAATACATAATGTGACCATTTATTTTTTGATTCAGAATGGGACATTAAGTTTATTTAGATCAATTAACAGGTAGTCAAAAAAAAAAACACTTAAAGTCAAATTATTTAGAAAAAGTTAACTGTTATTATATTACAAATTAAAAAAAAATATTCAAAATGTTTAGTTATATTTATATTTATCAGAGGAACAAATTTGCTTGTCACATTACTTATACATGTAAGTCCTTGCATACTCTATCAAGAACAAATTAACACAATGAATGGCCGAACAAAGGTACTTTATAAAGCACCAATTGTTCATTAAGTAAAGAATTATAAAAAAGTTGAAATAATATCCAAATTATCAGTGCTGGTGGAGTGGGTGACTCATTTCTAAGTCTAAAGTACTACATCAACCAAAAAAAGTTAGAACTCAGGAAGATATCAAAATAAATAAATTATGTGGAGTATGAATTATACAGCAGTTTAGAAACTTAAAAAATCATGTTTAAAAAATCTTTTTGCAATACATTTAACATCAAGAAAATCATTTTAGGGATTCCTACTGGGATAAAATGACCTTTTATCAGGTAATCTCTGGCATTTGCAAAGGACATTATGAACTGGAACCTTCTTTTGACCTTTCTTGAAAGTTCTAACAATAAAACACCCAGTGAAACTAGACGCGGATAAAAAAAAATACGGCAATTTCTTTTAATTTTCCCAAAAGGCATTAACGTAAAATCATTATTGATTTCATCGAATACAATAGTTTTTTAATTAGTAATAATTGAGCAAGCGTGATATAAATACGAAGAAAACATCGCGCTTTTCATCAAAAATATTTTAAACGTAATTTTATTTAGAAAAATAACTTAATTTTCGATCGCAAAATAGGTAAACTAAATTTATCGGCAACTCAAAAGTGGGACAGAAACAGTTAACCTACCAAATTAAATTGCTGTTGGGCGTATGGAAACGCCGCAACGTTACGTCATTCTATCCGCGGTCGGATTATACACGAAAAAGACAGGTATTGAATTGACCACCCACCCACTAATCGATTTTCAGGGAATAAGAACTACATGAATTTCAATAATATCAATTATACGCCGTACTGTATAAATACAGAACACGAAGAAAGAGCTTACAAGTCGCTCAAATGTATAAATTAGCGAAAAACTCACCTAGTAAAAGCGCAACTGGGTTCTCGTCCAATGAGAATAAAATTAGAATTGCTGAAAAAACACTGAAAAAGCACTGAACAAACCGAACTAAGCCACTAAAACAAGCGCAGAGTGTATGCTAATTATGTCGCATAGCGTTTTCAACGTTTCGTGACATTTAACGAGACATTTTGGCAATTTTGTCGTCGCTCTTCTAGTCTGGACTTCATCGATCCTCGAATCCCGATGCCATGACAGTTCGATGCTGCGTGAACTTAGCCGCGTTCGCTCAGCTGACGGCGGATTTTTTTTTAATTTTGCCGCATTGAAGTTAGCTGTGGGCCGCAGAAAGAAGGTCGACGAACTTCTTGTTATAAAAACGAGGGGTTGCTTTTGACATAAGGTTAATTTATGGTGGAATTTAAATGAAGGAAAATCATAATGGTTCCTTTTATCTTTATCTGGTTGCGTGATGCAAAATGTTTACTGTGTGTTGTAAATAAATTTGAGTTTGGAATTCGTTGGACGCAAGCAAAATACAAAACACTATAATAAAAGAAACAATTACTTATGCTAATCAACTGTGGAACTTTTACAGATTATGTCATGCTGTTTTAATTCTCATTATTTATTGTAGTTAAATTAAAGTTGTGCGGGGCTGCAAGCAGACTCCCGTAACGTACATAGAGCTGAAAAACCTACTGTTCTATTTGTACAAACATTTTTTTTACGTGAGCTATGCCGACCCTACAGGAAGAGCTATGGGATAGATAACCATTGTAATAGGGCCTAATCCATGTCTAATCAAAGGGTTATGCTGAAAACCAGCGCTACGGCTTGCCATGGCAACACGCCGAGTATGGCCTTTTTGCTACTTTCGGCATTGTAATGCATTGCGGCATTGTAGTTTCTGGCCCTATACTAGGAAATTTAAAATTCGAACTTCGTATCTTGCCGTCTTACTCACGCTCTTACTATTTTACACGAGGTGGCGTAGCGTGGGTATCCCACCGGGGGGCGATACCGAAAAGGGGCGAAAGAAAATGAGAGTTTAACTTGACACTGGCAAAATTGTCCTATTAATTAGGACAGAAAAGCTGCTTTGGAACTATCATCATCATCCCAGCCTCTATACACGTCCCACTGCTGGGCACCAGGCCTCCACTCAGAATGAAAGGGCTTGGGCCGTAGTTCGCCCACGCGGGCCCAGTGCGCATTTGGAACTTCACATGCACTATTAAATGTTTATGGTATTTTGCCGCCTCCTAAAATGCCGCACGGGGGGGTTTATGAGGGTTTATTGCGTAGCGTTTCTGACACTCGCGATCAAAAACTGTCATTTGATTGTGATCGCAAGTGTCAAAAACATTACATAATGAGGGCTATCGTTTTTTGTCTCACTAGATGGCGCACTGTTGCGTGAGGTTTTTAAGTATGACTTTCAAAGTCTGTTATTACGGGCGTGAAAACAAAGTTTAGGTTAAAATCATATTTAATACACACCTTAAAACCGTACCATAAAAATATCGAGCATGCCACAGTGTTGCATAGTCCCCGTTTTGTTCGGAAAAAAGGGAGGACAAAGGTTTCCGAAAGACAAAACTGTCTCAAAACACAGACATTCATTGCCCCGGAACGCATATTTGCCATAATTAATTTCAGATATTGCAAAATATTCACAAATTTATTCTAATTATAAATAAACCCGCGTAGCTCACCCAAAAACTATGAGATTTGACATTTCGGAGACCTCACGCTACACTAGCGCCTCTAGTGGCGAATTCATACGCGATAGCCCTCATTAGTAGCCCTCTGTATGTTTTTGATGTACGCCGCTCATGTCCAGTCGCATTGACATCCGATATAACTTCCGTTTCAAAAGTAACGGAACCGGAACCGAAACGGATGTTAAATATCAAACGGAAAAACGGAATCGAAGCTCCGTAACATCCCTGACTTCAAGTCTCGTAGCACTATCTATAGTACATACCAAGGTATGATAGAGGGGGCCCAATCCAACTGGACCCTACGGGGCGCCACTAGCGACATTTTTTGTCCTTTTCGCTCTGCCACCGTCGACGCATCTATCTCTCTCGCACAGAAAACTTTTCTTCACTCAGCAAATTTTGTTGCCATTTATTTTAAATCTTGCTGTCGGGTTTTATTGTAACATTACTCTGTTGCAAAAGTACCTGTAACAATTTAATAAACAAGTGTTAATTTTTTATACAACATGGCGAAAATAGGCGAGGGATTTGTAGGTACGCAATAAAATTTATCACAGCAACGATTGTATAGTGTTGGCAACACTAAACACATACATAACAAATAGCGGCCAAACTTGTAACACCCCTCTTTTTGCGTCGTGGGGTTGAAAATGGCATAAATAAAAATCGCGTCTCCCTTCTTTACGCACAACGGCGTATGGTTTTTAACCTTTGCCTTTTCCTAACGGCGATAATGAGGGCTATCGTTTTTTGTCTCACTAGATGGCGCACTGTTGCGTGAGGTTTTTAAGTATGGTTTTGAAAGTCTGTTATTACGGGCGTGAAAACAAAGTTTAGATTAAAATCATATTTAATACACCTTAAAGCCGTACCATATAAATATCGAGCATGCCACAGTGTTGCATAGTCCCCGTTTTGTTCGGAAAAAAGGGAGGACAAAGGTTTCCGAAAGACAAAACTGTCTCAAAACACAGACATTCATTGCCCTGGAACGCATATTTGCCATAATTAATTTCAGATATTGCAAAATATTCACAAAATTATTCTAATTATAAATAAACCCGCTTAGCTCGCCCAAAAACTGTGAGATTTGACATTTCGGAGACCTCACGCTACACTAGCGCCTCTAGTGGCGAATTCATACGCGATAGCCCTCATTAAAAAAACAATTTACACAAGACAGGCAAATGGATTTTAGATTATTCGCAGCAGTTCCTTTAGCAGAACTAAAAATGAGAATTATTAGTACGAAAAGAAATGAACTAACGAAACTGCGGGTAATCCGACATGTTAATATCCGATTGATCTTCAGTTTACAAATTTACAGAGCAACCGCGTGGGAGTCGTGCTCCCAAATTAACATGTCCCAAATATTTTGTTTTCTGTCGCTTTTGTCGAGATTGACGTGCGAATGATGCTCGTGTTCTAGTCGTAATAGTCACCTCATGTACACTTAAGTAGGGCTACTAGGAAATTCGAAAATCGAAGTTCGTATCGTACCGTCTCTCTCGCTCTCGTATGATATAATATTAGCTTCAGCGAGACGGTACGATAAGAACTATGATTTTTGAATTTCGTAGTAGCCCTACTGTTTTAGAGGTTCCGTAGTCCAATAAGGACAAATAGAAATAGATATACATAGGTACACCCCTTCATCCACTACAGACTTAAAAGTGTGATCCGCTCAAAGGTTGACTGGACCTTAATAGGTAAGTTCGCCTTTGTACAAGTATTTCAAAATGGGTCAAAATTGTATTTTTATTTTTTTTATTTTGAATGGATGGCAAACGAGAAGTGGGGTCTCCTGATGGTAAGAGATCACCACCGCCCATAGACACCTGCAATACCAGGGGGATTGCAGATGCGTTGCCAACCTAGAGGCCTAAGATGGGATACCTCAGTGTATTTTGTTTCTTTTCTTTTGTACCCTAAAGAGTTCACAAACCTATATGTGTAAATACAAATCCTTATTTTGCTTGAAATATGGTAAAAATGCTATTAAAGTATAAAATAATGGGTAGCAATTTAAAAGTAAAAACGTTATATTATTTTATTCGGAAATCCACGAAAAATATTTAAGGTTTTTAGTTATTCAATACAAATAAACAACACGGATAATAATTTATTTACACACATCATAATAATTCGTGGATAAATTTTATTTTACATATTATTATGTATTTTTACTGGACAGGTAGCGCCATCTATTTTACTTGCACGTAAGTAACTTACTTAAGCTACTCGACAATAGATGGCGTTGTTAAGGTTTTTTCTTAAAAGCTAGGAGTACGCTCTGTCTGCGGAGGGGGAGTAAGATTTTTTATTTATAAAGATTATAATTTTTCTTTAAAGTAAGTTTTTCTTAATATTAAGTTCCAAAAAATAATTGTTGTTTGAACATAGAAGAATACATAATGCTACAATTACATTATTTATACTAATTATATTATTGGGTATTTCTAAATATCTAAAAACTAAATTAAGATTGGTTTTTGGAGTCTTTTTGTATTTTTTATATCCGAAAAATTAAATTGTGACGGTGTGATGGGGTAACAAATAAAAATGACCAAGCGCGGGTAGTTCGTGATAGGAGTGCCGGTACTATTAGTGATCAAATGCGGGTAGTTCGAAGGATTCGCGCTGCTAGGTAGTCTTGACTTGACACCCCACACTTCAGTCTATTCGTGACCACGGCCACTGTAATGTTGCCGAAACGTCGAGGTAAATATTACTCGTGTGTGTTAGCGTGATAAGTCCTGTGCGTGGTATTTTGACTATGAGTGAAAATCCCGAAAGTTTAAGACATTATATTTTTATTTCAACTCCAAATTTTGTTACTTTTACGGCCATACCGTAAAATCCATATTGAAAATACAAACTGAAACATAGATGCACAGAAAAACCAGAAAAAGAGACCAGCGCTGGGAATCAAACCCAGGTCCTCAGCATTCCGTGCTGCGTGCTATACTATACCTATACACCAGCGACACTAGCGACATCTATGCTTTAGCCCTCATCGAGAAACTTTCAGCACTCCATTGGAACTAACCGCTCACCCGGACAAGAGATGTCACTATTAAGCAATCAAATTAAGATTCGATTACCAGCGCTGGTCTCTTTTTCTGGTTTTTCTGTGCATCTATGTTTCAGTTTCTATTTTCGATATCTAAAAAGTACTAAGTTTATTTATTCTTTAGCGAAATCTTAACACTGAACTTGCAAATTGAAACGATTATGCAAATATTCAGCATTGGAATTAGAACATATTGTATTGTTTAGTCTGAAGTCTAACACATCAGCAGATCTATAATGGAACTACAGGATTCAAAATCCTGTCAAACGTGTGTCTGGTCTCGCGCAATGTTGGGTAACGTACTATATGGGGCAAATATGCAATATTAAGATTTGATCGACTATTACGTGTACTGCTTACTCATAAATCTGTAATGCCTTGATTTGAACCATCCTTGCTTTCTGCCATTTCAAAAGTGCGTCAACTAAACGCAACTGACATTTCGAGCAGACTTTATTGACAGCTGTCAAGTTTTGGCGCCAAATCGCTCCGCAATGGCGGATAAATTCACCGATTTACTTCTTCGCTCGGCCTCAATTTTTTGGCAAGTGTCTCTATTCATACCTGCCAGGTTAATTGGTTGATTTTTACAAGCTTTTATTTAGTTTCACGTGTCCCGTTGTCTGTTTGTCTGTAATCAAATCTTGCAAGTTAAATTTGACCAACTTCCAGTAGTCAGATTGACTTGAAATTTATGTAAATCGCGTGACAATACAATAATCTAGTAGTGACATTCTGGTAGTCACTTCCAGACAGGATCGTCTCCGCAGGGCGGAACTCTCATCGGTTAATAGCATCTACGTGAAATTTGGTATGCAAATGTAGTTTGCTGACAATACAAGTACAGTCAACAAAAAGTACAGTCAGCAAAAATCTTGTATTAAAAATGAAATGCTTTGGTTAGGTTATTTAAGACACTAGTTGCTTACTTTATTGTCGTTTGTTTCAGGTCGATAATAGGTACATGTAGTAATGAGGGCTTTCGCGGAGGTGAAATATCGCTAGATGGCGTTCGTATCGTGAGGTCCGTTTCACGTTTGCGTTTGCTCGTGATTGGTTTAATAACGGACTTGACGATTCTAACGCCATCTTGCGATATTTCGCCTCTGTGAAAACCCTCATTAGCTAAGCTACGCACCCCAATTAACTATACAAAAACAAATAGGACCAAGTAGGTAAGTATTTTTATCTATCTACCTATCTATCTGTTTAGATTTGTTGTGTATGTGTTTGTATGTGTTAGTTTTATGTATTCTTGATACAGCTCTAATCTACTGTAAATTGCACCACCTGCTAAAATGTATTCCTTATTTTCTGTCCATGTAAAGTTGCCTGGAGAGATCGCTCTGACGATAAGGCCGCCTATTGCTTACCTTAGACAATCTCTATGTATATACTTGTGTTCTCTGTACTGTTTACTGTATTGGTGTGCAATAAAGAGTTATTGTATTGTATTGTATTGTATTGTATTTCCTAAATTATGATTGTTATTGTTATTATTTATTAACAAGCTGTTAATTCATCATCATCATGCACAGCCGGAAGACGTTCACATTAATGAATAATTAATAATATAATAATAATATAATCTTTATTGTACAATACATACATATTACACATATATTACATTTGAAATTTACCACGAGCTTTGCGGTGAAGGAAAACATTGTGAGGAAACCTGCACAAACAGGAAGCGATTGCAATGCTTCGTGCGAAGTTTTCAATCCGCAGTGGGCCCGCGTGGGAACTATGGCCCAAGCCCTCTTGTTCTGAGAGGAGGCCTGTGCCCAGCAGTGGGACGTATATAGGCTGGGATGATGATGATGATGATATGTACAATCGAGGCTTAGTTAGAAATGTCAGGATGTAATTGTATCTCTTTGGCAGCGAAGCCACCGTTACTTTTTAACCCCCGACATAAAAAAGGGGTATTATAAGTTTGACCGCTATGTGTGTCTGTCTGTGGCACCGTAGCTCTTAAACGGACCGATTTGAATGCGGTTTTTTATTTGAAATCAGTGTGTCTAGCGATAGTTCTTAGACATGTTTCATCGAAATCGGTTCAGCCGTTTTTGTGATATTGAACTTTGAAGTGACAAGGTCGGGGGTTTTCCAACCTTTTGTTTGTTAGGTTAAAGTCAGGTTGGAGACTGAAAATCAGCGGACTCGCCGAGTCTCAAGGTAACTTATGTGTATATCGTCACTACTTTAAAAAAAAACTCGTAACTCAAAATAGATAATTTTGCCAAGTGAACTTTATGCACATTACCGTAAACTGCTTCAACTTTGCCCTCTGGCCCTAACATTGCCCGAGTTGATTAAGAGTCGATAACTTAGCACTCTTATAGATTTTAAAGTTTTATCTACACGGTAATCGTTATTACGGGGGGATAAAAGATTTAAAACCTAAAGGGTGCTAAGTTATCGACTCTAAATCGAATAAGGCAATGTTGGGGCCAGAGGGCAAAGTTGAAGCAGTTTATAGTACGTCAAGGTTCAATTTTGTTGACATGTTGATTTTAGATACGAGATTTTTTCATAGTAAGTGACGATATGTATAGTATATAACTTTTTGTATGTTGGTAAATAAAAAAATCTTACATTCATTCATACTGAACAAAGGCATCCCTTAGAACGCCACAATGAACGACAACTCGCCACTTGTATCCACCGGTGCCCGCAACTCTCCGAGGTCAGTTTACCTGGTGGGGAGGCCTGCCAACGCTTCGTGATCGTGAGGTCCTGGTCGCCACTCGAAAACTTTTCCTATGTATATAGTGGCGCCAACTGGTGATCGCAAAAACGGTAGCCCTCCTCATTCTGTCATTCTCTCATGATA
>NC_133499.1:9033810-9062043 GCF_025370935.1 Choristoneura fumiferana
CAATAGACGTGTCTGTAACTTGAAAAGTTCGATTTAACGACATATTCCATTTTATGGGAACTTGTTTAAAATGGATAGACACTTATTGGCTGATGGTACTTACTTATTATAATGTATAAATTTAAAATACATATCGGTTGAAATACATACAGTTGAAATACCGATAATTGAAAAATATAATGGTTAAAATAAATATTAATCAAAATTCATAAAGCACGTTTTTCATACTGGTCGAAATACATACATACAATTAAAATGACTAAGTTCACAATGTATATGTTCAGAATATATACAATCAGAATATATAATAGTTGAAAGAAATAACAATTAAAATTCCTATAGTACGTTTTTCATAATGGTCAAAATACATACTATATAATGCCTAGGTTCATCATCATCTCCAGTCTATTTGTCTGTTGTATTTACATGTTGAATTCTGAAAAATTAAGGACTGTAAGACAATGTCGACGGAGCTCCGCTTCGCGGAGCTCCTATTCAGGGTAGTTAAGGCGCTTCGCGCCTGGACAAAGCTCTAACCTAACCTAACCTATAAGATACCGACTGATGGGAATCGGTATTGTCTAACAAGACCTTGCATTTTAAACTAAAGTCGGATCATCTATTGAATAGAAACTTTAGGTGCGACGACGAGCGTAGCGAGGAGGAGCGTGTTAGGTTCAACTATGACCAAAACAAGAATTGTAATATATGCATTTTTCTTTGTGAAAATTCAGTGTCTAGTATGTATTTCAACCATTATAGAAAACATACTGTATAGATTTTGAACGTAATTTTGAATATACATTATGAAAATATGCATTTTGTGCCATATGACTAAGAACCATTATGCGTTGTAACCATTATATATTTTGGCCACTATGCATTTTAAGCTTATGCGTTTAGAAGTTATGTCAAATAACTTTATATATTTTGATGCATTATATTTTATAATTTTCGGTATTTCAACTGTATGTATTTCAACCGATATGTATTTTAAATTTATACATTATAATACGTACCCCTCATTTTTTTTTTGTTGTATTTGTGCGTCTTTTTGAATGTGAATAAATGTATTCTTTCTTGCTTTCTCTCTTTATTTAGTTATTTAGCCAATCAACTTAAGGGGACTCAAGGACACAACCAACACAAAACAAAACCGGCCAAATGCGAGTCGGACTCGCGCATGAAGGGTTCCGTCCGTACCATCTATACAGCATTTAATATCTATAGACATTAGCAAAAAAAGGCAAAAAATCACGTTAAATATTTATTTTATTCTTTTCTAAGTTTTGTTGTTATAGCGGCCACATTTATACATAATCTGTGAAAATTTCAACTGTCAAACTATAACGGTTCGTGAGATACAGCCTGGTGACAGACGGACGGACAGTATAAAGTCTTAGGTACCTAATAGGGTTTCCGTTTTTACTCTTTGGGTACGGAACCCTAAAATGTCTTCTGTCCACTCCCAATAAAGATTGTGAGCTTCTAAAACCAGCCAAGATCGTGTCGGGCACGCCCAAGATAGGGATCCGTAGCCATTACGAAAAAAATCAAGTAATATTATGTGCGTTATAACACAATTAAAACACTTACTACAGTCTTAAAATCTATTACGTGAAAAAGAGCGTATCTTCACGGCACTTACGTCCTTTTGTTGAGAAGCGTAATTTTTCGGCAATAACTCAAAAACGGTATATCCGATCATGTTGAAACCAATTTTCGTTGAAAATAATTATTAAGTATAAGCGTTACCTTTCCATATTATTTGCATATTTTTTTGACAAGCGGTTTACAAGATACAATTTTTCCTACTTTGGGAGCGATTATTTCCGGAAATCTTCACTTTTTCAAAAGAGCTGTCGAACTATGTGCCACACGTTGATGCGAGTTAAAAAAAAATCAATTTCTGTTACGTGTAGGGACTGCCCCCCCCCCCCTATATTTATTTTTGTAATTTAGCCACAAAACTAAATAGCGGCTTTGACAAGACATCTGTACTCCAAATTTCATTGATACACATCTTATAGTTTTCGAGTAAAATGCCTGTGACATACGGACGGACGGACAGACAGACAGACGGACTTGACGAAACCATAAGGGTTCCGTTTTTGCCATTTTGGCTCCGGAACCCTAAAATACGTACCTACTCATTCATAGAGACTTTTAAAGTAGCACACAAAACACTTCAATCTCAGACTAACCCGCTTCCTTTTTCTAGAGCGTCTAATGACAATTTCCTGGACTCCAAATCCAGGTCTCAAACTCTGCCAAAAAAAAAAACAAACAAAGCATTTTGCAATATTAAGTGAGTAATCTAGACACGCGGCAGAGTGGCGAGCCAAGTTCAAAGAAATTGCCACTTACCTGCCAGCTACTTTTGACCCCTTCACAACTCGAAACCTATTTAATCTACGTACATGAAATTTGGAACATTAATTCAAACCAAAATCCAAAATGTAATATGTAATGAATGTTACACATGAATCTTACCCAAACAGTTATGTTAAACTGGCATTTTATGACTGACTCACTGACATCAGAGACCAAAACCTAACCCGAATATATTATGGTTGACTATATTACTTTTCTAAGATTTGAATTGTTGGAAAACTAGCCAAATCAAGTCTTGAACGCGTATTAAATCTTTGTCGATCAATACTGATATTAATTTATTAAGAAATATTAAGAAAATACAAAATATCCATAGGACTAAAACTACTATTAATTGAAAATAACTGAAACTAAAACATTAATTAAAAGAGAGAGGTGGGCCTCTTGGCATGGTGCCCATCACGCAGGCAGCATTCCCGCGTTGAACTGCGATTGAGATTCTTTGCGCGAGAAAGCTGCCGGCGCGAGGGTTGCCTGTTGCCTCCCTTAACCTATTGCTGAGCTCCCTGTGTAGCTCCAGCGCACCCTTACCCCAAGGACCTAGAGTTTCGAACTAGTTCTTGTAATAACTCAAAATTTCAAAACATTATTTACAACTTGGCACGTAGGTCTAGATCTCAATTTTGTCGGCAAAGTCAACGACGAATATTTTTCATATCGAACTTGGCTCTCATTTTACATTTATGTTTTTAATGGAATCCTTACTCAGAAAGGTCAACGTTTTTGTGGACGACGACCGAGTGAACCCTAAACTAGATTTAAGTTAATGCTCTGTTTGTGGGGCGTGCGTGGGAGTCGACGGACGGAGATAATTTGGTCAAAGCAGGCTGAAACACCAAGGGCGAGTCGGACTCGCGCACCGATTGTTCTGTACTCATGTTAGAGTATTTCTCAAAAAGTTGTCCATTTTCAGTTGTCATCTTATAAAAAAAAACTGGTGCTATTTTAACACACAGCGGAACGTTTGCGATGGTCGTGTTTCCATACAAATTGAGATTTTAACGCGAACGCGATCGAGACGTATTTTGTAACCGAAAACTTACACTAAGGGCACAGTTTATGTAGTTTATGTTTTATGATCTCGTCCTTAGGGTCAATAATTTATTGACAAAACTGATTTCTTGTCAATTTCATGACGGGACACTTTTTTGAGAATTAGGGAATTATTCGCTATTCCTTGCTTTAGCTATGCCCTTTTTTTACAAACTTTTATTTGGTTTCACCTGTCATGTTGTGTGTTTTTTTTTTTTTATTCGACTGGATGGCAAACGAGCATGTGGGTCTCCTGATGGTAAGAGATCACCACCGCCCATAAACATCGGCAACACCAGGGGTATTGCAGATGCGTTGCCAACCTAGAGGCCTAAGATAGGATACCTCAAGTGCCAGTAATTGCACCGGCTGTCTTACTCTCCACGCCGAAACACAACAGTGCAAGCACTGCTGCTTCACGGCAGGATTAGCGAGCAAGATGGTGGTAGCAATCCGGGCGGACCTTGCACAAGGTCCTACCACCTGCAAAAACCTGCTGTCTGTCTGTCTGTAATCAAATCTTGCAAGTTAAATTCGACCAGCTTCCAGTAGTTAAACTGGCTTGAGATTTGGTACACTTATGTATGTGTGACAATACAATAATCTGGTAGTGACATCCTGGTAGCCCAGCCGGGACGGAACTCTTTAACGGTTAATAGCATCGACTTGAATTTGGTATGCGAATGTAGGTTGGGAGTTATATTTGTATTGTGGTTTGGGTGACAATGCAAGTACAGTCAGCAAAAAGTGCAGTCAGCAAAAAAAACTTGTATTCAAAATGAAATTTTCATGGCTGGGTTATTTTTTCGCACTAGTTCCTTCACCAGATAGGAAGGAAGAGTTGCGTTTAATTTCTCGCCCATGTTCCTTTGCGAGAACTGAAGGTGCTGTCTTTTAAATTACTTTAAATTGTAAAAAATAGAACAATATAATTCATATTTACAGATATTTTATAGTGTGGAAGCCGAGCAGCATGAACAAGCATTTATTGCTTACCTAGTAGCGTAATACAATCTACTCTATGGTAGCAACCGTAAGGTCGCGGGTGAGCAAAGTATTGAGGGCTATCGCGTATGAATTCGCCGCTAGAGTTTCGCTGGGTGAGCTACGTCGCAGGTTTATTTAAAATTAGAATAATTTTGTGAATATTTTGCATTACCTGAAATTAATTATGGCAAATATGCGTTACGGGGCAATGCAGTCTGTGCTTTGAGACAGTTTATCTTTCGGGAACCTTTGTCCTCCCTTTTTCCCAAACAAAACGGAACTATGCAACACAGGTGATGGTATTAAATATGATTTAAATGTAAATTTTGTTTTCACGCCCCTAATAACAGTATAGTAATAAACTAACCACTATACTTCAGGCAGGACCTTTGTCTGCAGTGGCGCCAACTGGTGAGCGCGAAAACGGTAGCCCTCATTGTTTAGAGAATAGCTTCCAAAGACATGTTTTCTAAGAACTCTTAGAAAACATGTCTTGGGAAGCAATGCAAGTTGTCTAAAGGTTTTTATAAGAGATATCATCTTAACCTTTTACAATATACATAAATCTAATCTTCAATAGTATAAGTACTTCCCCAAAGAAGACACCCTTGAAGAAGACATTGCTCTTAAAAATAGACTGGTTGAAACTATGTTTAAACAACCTAAAACCAATGTTTATAAGACCGTGATTGTTAGTAAACCGGGTGATTCACTAATGGGAGGCTGACCGCCGCACTCACATACGTCACTTAAAATGTTTAAATATTATAGCCAGCACTGGTTAGGTAAGCCCTTAATCAAGGTAGAGCTAGGTCTGCACCGCTTCCGGACCTCCGAAAAGGTCATCATTATGTTATTTTGCGTGGCGCCCCCCCCAGCAGGGCCTACGAAACTCGAAGTTCGTATCGTACCGTCCCTCTCGCTCTTGTATTAAATAGTATACGTGTCTGGGGGACCGCACGGCACGAACTTCGAGTTTAGAGTTTCGTAGTAGCCCTGCTTGCGCTAAAAGCGACCGCTCTTTTTATTTTAGCCAGTAGATACATTCATCATCATCATCCCAGCCTATATACGTCCCACTGCTGGGCACAGGCCTCCTCTCAGAACAAGAGGGCTTGGGCCATAGTTCCCACGCGGGCCCAGTGCGGATTGGGAACTTCGCACGAACCATTGAATCGCTTCTCAGGTTTGTCCAGGTTTCCTCACGATGTTTTCCTTCACCGCAAAGCTCGTGGTTAATTTCAAATTAATTCCGCACATGAATTTCGAAAAACTCAGAGGTGCGAGCCGGGGTTCGAACCCACGACCCTCTGCTTGAGAGGCGATAGGTCAAACCACTAGGCCACCACGGCTACGGCCACGGCACGGGGTAGATACATTGCGGGGGACACAATACTAACGAGTTACACAAGATCAATGGAGCACCGCACTGTCAATAATGTCATGCTAATGGAACGGTTTTACTGGAGCAATGTGAACCGAGCATAAAGGAGTCAATAGCAAAGAAGGCTGGCCCAATACTACGAAAGTGCAAAATTCGCACTTTGTATGTTGCCGTCCCGCTGACGTTAATATTATTTAATATGACAGTGACAGGGACGGTACATACTAAACGAACTTCGATTTACGAATTTTGACACAAGTTTATATCGACAAATAATTGTTTTTTATAATAAAATTCCAAAAAATATTACAAATGAAACGGATACAAAATTCAGATCTAATGTCAAGAAGACATTAATATCAAAGGCGTATTATAAAGTTAATGACTATATCATGGACAGGGATATTTGGAAATAATTCCGATCCGCATTAGCGATCCTTCAAATAGCGAACCTACTGTGTTAAAAATAAAGTTGTGTTAAATACTTGTGATGTATACATATCATTTAATAATATTGTAAATCTGTTTTAAAAAAATATATATATACCTCGTTGAGTTTCTTGCCGGATTCTTCTCAGCAGAGGTTTTTCCGAACCGGTGGTAGATTTTTCTTGACATTCATAAGTGCTTGTTATAGCCTAAATTGAATAAAGATATTTTGACTTTGACTTTGACTTTTTTGCTGTCTGCTAACATTTTCAGATGTCAATCTAGTTCGCCTAATTTTGGACTCGATTATAGCGATATGACTTTCGAAAAACCCTATGAGACATCGAATCTCCTTTGTGACGTCACAGACCGGAATAACAAAGTCCTACGTCAGAGTATTATTTTTAGCGACTCTATAGGTGTGAAACGTACCTACGTTTTCGTGGGAGAAGCTTTGTTAAAAGTATTTTATCATACAATTAATAAGTTTTCAGTGTATAAAAAGTTTTGTTAATAATGTAACTTTTAAAGGCTGCAATAGAGAGATCTCTCTAGGCAGGTGTTATACCTGGGGACCGAAGTCCAAAGGACGAGCGACGGAACTTATATATATATGCGATCGCGTTGAGAAACTTCGATAGCGCGATGTAGAACACGGTCGGAGTTTCAATCGTTGTTCACTAGATGGCGCTAGGAGTCGCTACACCTACAACTTTTTTTGCTGACTGTACTTGCGTTGTCACCTAAATGTAGTGCCACGAGAGCACAGAATAAGCAATAGTACTACACGAGAGTTCAAATATAGTATACAAGTATAGTATTCAAGTATAGTATACACACCTACAAGCATTGGCAGACATTGAGTCAATTTTTATCTTACAAAAGAGAGCAATTAGAGCAATTTACAATTTGAAGACGCGTGAATCTTTAAGATCTTTTTTAAGGAAACAGGTATCCTAACCCTGCCGTCGCTTTATGTTTTTGAAATAATCATGTATGTTAGGAAGAACATTATGTGATTTTCCCACTAACGTCGATAAGCCAAAGGCTACTAGAAACACAGGGAAGCTTAAAGTTCCATCTTACAGACTGGCTAAAACCAAAAAGTCGTTTCTGGGAAATTGCATACGTTTTTATAATAAAATTCCAAAAAATATTTTAAATGAAACAGATACAAAATTCAGATCTAATGTCAAGAAGACATTAATATCTAAGGCGTATTATAAAGTTAATGATTATATCATGCATGGACAGGATTATTTGGAAATAATTCCGATCCGCATTAGCGATCCTTCAAATAGCTCACTGCTATTTTTAAACAGACGTGGTATAAAATTGGTGTACTTCGTGGCAATAAAAAAAATATTACGATAATCTTGATCGTATTCCTGAGTTAGTCGTTGCTTTCAAAACACGATTAAACTAATTTGGCTCGATAGATTTTATTGCCAAAGTGAGCTCTTACTTTGATTTAGAAACCAAAAATACTCCGTTATTTATAAAAACACTATAATCAAATTACTAAGTCTGATTTACAAACAAAACGTAATGATAATATCTGTCGTGTTATTTCTTAAATCTAAATCGTAATTTCTTTGCATTTATTTTATTTCCAAATTTTTGATGAGCAAAGACTTACGCCACGCCGAAGACATATTGCTTCTCTGTCACTTCAACGCAGAGAAACAGTGAGCGCTTAGGTGCTCTGCCTGATTGACCTGCGTCGCTTTTCTCCACAAAATTCATTTACGAAAAAAAACTTTTACATTTACACTTCTTTCATAACACTCAATCTATGAGTAAGGAAATTATTATTAAATTACGTTATCACTGTATTTTGGGTATTTAAGGTGTTTTAGGATAGTCAACACCGAGAAATAAATTAAATAACGCACAAAAAAACAAGAAGCCCTCATACTCGTACAATGACAGACAACATGTCAGAAGATGTCAGAAGTTGTAAAGTAAGTGTGTTGTTTATTACAAGAATTAGGTAAGTACAGAAAAATTGGTTAGTAGTCTAAATAGTTTTATTGGCTCCATATTTTGTCTATTACTTATAAACTGATAACTACCATAGTAGGAATATAGGACATGTGTTCAAACTTAATACGTGTCTGATACGAGTATATAGCCTACCCAACGAAGACCAAAAACTGCCTCTCCGGGGAAATCTCGCGTATAAGTCAATTTTGGCATAGTTGTAGGGGATGGTGTTTAAGACCACATACTAAAAGTAGGTACTGATGGGTGGGGGTAGAGCTAACGGGTGGGGAGGAGTTTGTGTAAAAGTCCCATTTAGTTTTTCGTAAATAACTCGTAAACCACAGCAAAAAATGTTCTAAAACATAAGTAATCTACATAAAATTCTCTACAAAAAAAATTCTAAACATTTTTTTTAAGTATGGCGATGGATGGATGTTTGTTACTCTTTCACGTAGAAACTACTGAACGGATTTGCATGAAATTTGCCATACAGGTAATAAATACCCTGGATTAACATGTTCTACAGTAAAAAAACGCACTGAGGTCTCTGAACCAGATGATGATACATCTACACTACACAAGCACTATTTTAGTACAGTAAGTACCTACATTATTTTGAGACACCCACTAAATAACATGATTTATATAAAACAAATATTTACTTTATTAATCGTTGGGCAAAGTAACTTATTGATTGAATTTTATAACGGGCAAAGTTATTTAGACAACATTGCCCACATGCGTTATAATAGTAGAAAAAGTTCTCACTTACATGTTCAAATACTGCACTTTGTGCTTTTTGTATTAGTGTTAATAAAATATCCTTCTTTCTTTCTTTATACGTAATTTCTCCACTCTTGGAACTCCAGTTTTATAAATCTAAAGTACAATTAAAATAGTAAATAATTTATCAATTCAGACAAAGTGATTGCATTTAGTCGTTAGGTAACAGTTCATAGTTTGGTTTTTCTAGTAAGCCGTCCCTTTTATCAAATGGGCACAGTTTTTTCTGCGAGTACTCGTATCTCCAAGAATATTTATGTTGAGTATGAATATCCTACTTGTGTCAGTTCTTGACTTTTGTTTTTTTAATGTATTTATTATCAGTATGTAATCAAGCGATTTGTTTCAAATTTTAAAGTTGTTCTTTATATAGATTTACATCGCCACTCAAAAATCATATAAATTAAAAAAAAGACCAAATAAAAAGGACACATTTATTTTATTTGGTTTTGAAGTAGTGACACCTCTAACTTTTTTTCTAAGAATTAACCATACATTGACCTACTTGCCGAAATATCAAAGTTTTGTAGGTGGTACTTCCTATTAAAAATAAGGGACATACGTGGCCTAGTTCTGTATTCAATCGGTGTTTTAGTGTCATATACAAACTGTTGTTGTTATAATTTGTTATTGGTTATTAGCGTTTAACTCATAAATATGATAAAATTATTAGAAAACTCAAACATAATATAGAGGTGTTTGTATACATACGACATTGATAGAACACTGATTGAATACAAATTGCTGATTTTTGACAGGAAAGGACCCCCTGTCCCCTGTTTGGAGTAACGCCTGGAAAATTTTGATATTTAGGCAAGCAGGCGAGAAAAAATCTAGAAGTTGACACCTCTGTCATGCTGAGGATGCTGGTCTCTTTTTCTGGTTTTTCTGTGCATCTATATTTCAGTTTGTATTTTCCTACCGACTGGCCTTGTTGTAACAGGATCATAGCGGGTAATATTTGGAATTGGAACTAATATTGACACAAAAGTACATTGTGCATTAAGGGCTGTAAAAAGGGGATTATTAACGAGAGTCTATTAGAAGCCTGAGCTTAACGTTATCAATTCGGTTGTATTTTTTATGTTGGTTCTGAATTTTGGGCCAAAAACCGTCAACTTTGCCTTAGGGCCATTTTCTTATAAAATCGATTGTCACGAATGAGTATTTTTTGTTCAATAAAGGGTTTATAACTCTCTATTGTACATAAAACATATAAAAATAACAGTTATCAGAGCAAAGTACAATGTTTATTTTGTGTTTATTAAAATTTAAGTTTGTAAACGTAAGTGCTTTATAAAATTATAAACGTGGGTAATTTTACTCAAAATAATGTCCACTTGTGATTGAAAAAATTGCCCGCCAGGCAATGTTATGTCCTTTGAATGTTTTATCCGACTGTACGAAGCAAATGAGGTTTTTGGTTTTCAAATAAAAAATCGATACCTATCTGCAAATGGATCCATATTTTAGTGTATACCTACCTAAATGAGTATAGGTATTATAAGTTATCTTCAGTTTTGTCTACATTTTGAGAAATATATCTTGCTTAATTTTTAATATTTTGATATAGGTATTTCTCTAGCAAGAAATTACTAATACACTTTTAGCAATGTAGGTGTATTTCATAGGCCATAGTTAAATTAAAGTGTACCTAAGAAAATAAAAGTTAGGTGAACTTTAGTATTGTGTCACCCGAAAGACGTCCACTGCTGGACATAATAGGCCTCTCCCAAGGCTCTCCACTCAGACCGGAGGAGTACAATAAAGAGTCATTGTATTGTATTGGAATGCAGCTTTGAAAATACTCATAATAACCGAATTTTCACATTTTTCTTAATTTTGGCGATTTTCAAGTTAATAAAAACGAATTACCTAAGTACCTAAGTATCAGTTTGAACGTGGGAAATTGTAACGTCATAGCCTTGTCATAGCAGTCAGTATATGACGTATTCAATACAAACTCCATAACAAACGATCGTTTTGACATTTATGAAAAACTTTAGCGGTACCGTATTTCGCCGCGCTGCGCGCGAAAACGCGTCGCTGTCAGATAACGTCTACGAACAAATCGCGGTTGCACGCGATCTATCTCAGAGGGGTCGCGGGGGTGAGGTACAAAAAACGCTCGCGCCGTTTGGCGTGGGTGGACTCTTAAGTAAATACTTGTGTTGTGATGTATACATAATCATTTAATAATATTGTAAATCTGTTTAAAAAAATATACCTCGTTGAGTTTCTTGCCGGATTCTTCTCAACAGAGGTTTTTCCGAACCGGTGGTAGATTTTTTTTTGACATTCATAAGTGCTTGTTATAGCCTAAATTGAATAAAGTATTTTGACTTTGACTTGACAAAAAGAACCGATTGAATGGTACGGTTTTAAGGTATTAAATATGATTTGGGCTCCACAAAAAACCAGCGTTACTGCACATAATGTGCGGCAACACATGCTGAGTGGAGACCCTTTTTGGTATCCTGTCGTGTCACCAAGTAACATAGTTTTAGTGCTAGTTCTAGTCTTAGTTTTAGGTGGTACTTATGGAGCCAAAATAAACCTTTCTTTCTTTCTTCTTTCTTTCTATTTAAATGTTGTTTTCACGCCCGTAAACAAACTAACCACTATACTTCAGGCAGGACCTTTGTCTACAGAGGCGCCAACTGGTGAGCGCGAAAACGGTAGCCCTCATTCTTTCAAGGCTCATCTCCTAAGCATTCTAGTAGTATTGGCTCTGTGCACGACATCAGCGCCACCTAGCGCCCGCAACTTTTTTGGCTCTGATGCTCTGACGTTGTATTAAGTATTGTGCTTCAGGCAGGCAGGACCTTTGTCTACAGCGGCGCCAACTGGTGAGCGCGAAAATGGTAGCCCTCATTGGTAATAACTTCGATCGAGGTTATCTTACGTTATGACCATAGATGTAGGATATACATATAGACGTAGCTATACTACTGTTTATTAGCTCCATGGTTTTGATATATGAAATATCAAAGCATTTAATCACAAACAAACAAGGATCCAAGACAGTACACTATCTAAATTGCCGTTTGAACGTAATAACTATTAAGTAGGTATAATCATTTTGACAGTTGCGTCATTAGGCGAAGTAGCTACCAAACAAGCCAAGATGTAAAGCAGCTTTTATTATTAGAGCGACAGAGTTGCATTCATAAAAGCACGCTGAGAGAGATATAATTCGTAAAAGCGAATGTAGAAAATCGGCCAAGTTGGAAAGCTTGAACACTTCTGAGCCGTTGAAGAAAAACCTTTCTTAATGTAATTTAATTTTTATCTTTATCCTCCTGTGCCCTTAGTGTACATTTTCGGTTACAAAATACGTCTCGATCGCGTTCGCGTTAAAATCTCAATTTGTATGGAAACACGAACAGCGCCTCTAGCGGAACGTTTGCGATACAGACATTTTCATTCACTCACTTCAAGCGGTTTTAGTACCTACCATGACGCTTAACTTGAGTGGGAATTGAATCGCTTCAGTGTCAAATTTAGCGATTCAGTATAAGTTGCTCATTCTGTCAATTCTTTCGGAATTTTAAGTGTTTTACTTGGAATATTTTTAAATTTCAAGAACTTTTAAACTTTTATTCAAGTTTTATAACTTTTCATAGATACTCACGACATTGTGCTTCTTAACTCCTCATTGATAAAACTAGTTTTTCAGTAAGAAAAGAGACTCGTGGATTAGTGACAGCGTAAATATTTTATTTGTAATCAACACAACGGTTGCTAATAACACGGAATGACATAGAATTATGGTTTTACAAAATAAAGAGGTTTTAGTATAAGTACAATATTTGGTTTGCATATATGTATTTCAGTTTCGGACCAGAGACAAAATCGGTCATTCATTCACTTGTAAACCATTGAGACTCAGTTCTGAGAAATAAACGACGTGGTATCAATTTCAACGATTTAGTTTAGGTGCCTAAATTGAACTGTTCTGCGTTTGGATCGTTTATGAAAAGATAGCCGTATAGTAGGCCCCCTGTTACATATGACGACACTAGCTAGTTAAGAGAGCAGAACTTGCCACGTCAACAGCCGCGCCCCTCCGAGTTTGGCGCGAATCCAACGGCCTCAGTTACCAAGCGTACGAAACATACGAACATTATGCATCTGAACTTAAAACACGTGGAAACGATTAAAGGTCTGATAAATACGGTTATTTCGCCAAATTGCTGTTGTAAAAAGTATTTTTGGGGTTCTTGTCACAGAAACAGATCATAAGAAACGCCATTCAGTTGTCAGTCATGTTAAGATTGGTGTTTGGAGTCTTTTTGTATTTTTTATTTAAACCCCAAATTTTCTTACTGTTGTGAGTGACTAAAATGTAGTCACTTAAGTCACTTTAGTATTTAGTCACTTGAGTAATTTAATAAGAAACAAACTATATAGCTGAGATATGTGGTGCATAGGAAAAATTCGTGTCTGTATTCCTGTCCGGTGGTGGTGTAGCGGTATAGCCCGCAGCACGGAATGCTGAGGACCTGGGTTCGATTCCCAGCGCTAGTCTCTTTTTCTGGTTTTCCTGGGAATCTATGTTTCAGTTGGTATCTTCGATGTCAGTCATGTTTTTAGAAATAAATAAAATATCATGAGAGAATGACAGAATGAGGGAGGGCTACCGTTTTTGCGATCACCAGTTGGCGCCACTATATACATAGGAAAAGTTTTCGAGTGGCGACCACGACCTCACGATCACGAAGCGTTGGCAGGCCTCCCCCACCAGGTGAACTGACCTCGTGAGAGTTGCGGGCAACCGGTGGATACAAGTGGCGAGTTGTCGTTCATCGTGGCGTTCTAAGGGGATGCCTTTGTTCAGTATGAATGAATGTAAGATTTTTTTATTTACCAACATACAAAAAGTTATATACTTATACATATCGTCACTACTATGAAAAAATGTCGTATCTAAAATCAACATGTCAACAAAATTTAACCTTGACGTACCGTAAACTGCTTCAACTTTGCCCTCTGACCCCAACATTGCCTGATTCGATTTAGAGTCGATAACTAGCACCCTTTAGGTTTTAAAACTTCTATCCCCCCGTAATAAAGATTCCCGTGTAGATAAAAGTTTAAAATCTATAAGAGTGCTAAGTTATCGACTCTTAATCAACTCGGGCAATGTTAGGGCCAGAGGGCAAAGTTGAAGCAGTTTACGGTAATGTGCATAAAGTTCACTTGGCAAAATTATCTATTTTGAGTTACGAGTTTTTTTTTAAAGTAGTGACGATATACACATAAGTACCTTGAGACTCGGCGAGTGCTGATTTTCAGTCTCCAACCTGACTTTAACCTAACAAACAAACAGTTGGAAAACCCCCGACTTTGTCACTTCAAAGTTCAATATCACAAAAACGGCTGAACCGATTTCGATGACACATGTCTAACTATCGAAAAATAAATAAAATTAAGCTGTTTATTTCAAGCAAAAGAACAAAAAGCATTTTACAATTAAAGAGTCCTTAATCCTAATTTTAAGGATTTTGCGTGGCCTCGATTAGCGAAAGACTGAGTTGCTCACGCGTAATTAGTCTAAGTATACATGCGAGTATTTAATTTCTTATATAATATCTTATATAATATAATTCATTATTTTCCATGCATGCAGTTTTTGCTTTAACTTACATATAACCTAAGTCTGAGTGCGCATCCGTCCCTTCCCTCTTAAAGATATCTTTCATAAAATATCTTTTAATCGCGCTTTTAATTTGTTTACTGTTATTACTTTCTAGTTTTTTCGCAATTGTCAACGGTAAATTGTTTAATAGTTGGGGAAGGATGCACTTCCAGACTCTTCTGCCATATTCATTACATTGTTTGGGGACCCGATATAGCGGGCGGTTGGGTATATGGCGTAAGTAAAAAACCGCATTCAAATCGGCCCGTTTAAGAGCTACGGTGCCACAGACAGACACACAGACGGACAGACAGACAGACACACATAGCGGTCAAACTTATAATACCCCTCTTTTTATGTCGGGGGTTAAAAAGTAACGGTGACTTCGCTGCCAAAGCGATACAATTACATCCTGACATTTCTAATTAAGCCTCGAATGTACATAGATTATATTTTAATTATTCATTATTTAACGTCTTCCGGCTGATGCATGATTCATCATCATCATCATCCCAGCCTATATACGTCCCACTGCAGGGCACAGGCCTCCCCTCAGAATGAGAGGGCTTGGGCCATAGTTCCCACGCGGGCCCAGTGCGGATTGAAAACTTCGCACGAACCATTGAATCGCTTCGCAGGTTTGTGCAGGTTTCCTCACAATGTTTTCCTTCACCGCAAAGCTCGTGGTAAATTTCAAATGTAATATATGTGTAATATGTATGTATTGTACAATACAATACAATACAATAACTCTTTATTGCACACCAATACAGTAAACAGTACAGAGAAAACAAGTATATACATAGAGATTTTCTAAGGTAAGGTTTTTTTATGTACATAGATTATATTTTAATTATTCATTATTTAACGTCTTCCGGCTGATGCATGAAGATGATGATGAATTAACAACTTGTAAATAAATAATAACAAATAACAATCATAATTTTGGAAATACTTACCTACTTGGTCCTATTTGTTTTTGAATAGTTAATTGGGGTGCGTAGCTTAGCTAATGAGGGTTTTCACAGAGGTGAAATATCGCTAGATGGCGTTAGAATCGTCAAGTCCGTTATTAAACCAATCACGAGCAAACGCAAACGTGAAACGCAAATGTCACCTCCGCGAAAGCCCTCATTACTACATGTACCTATTATCGACCTGAAACAAACGACAATAAAGTAAGCAACTAGTGTCTTAAATAACCTAACCAAAACATTCATTTTTAATACAAGATTTTTTGCTGACTGTACTTTTTGTTGACTGTACTTGTATTGTCACCCAAACTACATTTGCATACCAAATTTCAAGTAGATGCTATTAACCGTTGAAGAGTTCCGCCCTGCGGAGACGATCCTGTCTGGAAGTGACTACCAGGATGTCACTACTAGATTATTGTATTGTCACGCGATTTACATAAATTTCAAGTCAATCTGACTACTGGAAGTTGGTCAAATTTAACTTGCAAGATTTGATTACAGACAAACAGACAACGGGACAGGTGAAACTAAATAAAAGCTTGTAAAAATCAACCAATTAACCTGGCAGGTATGAATAGAGACACTTGCCAAAAAATTGAGGCCGAGCGAAGAAGTAAATCGGTGAATTTATCCGCCATTGCGGAGCGATTTGGCGCCAAAACTTGACAGCTGTCAATAAAGTCTGCTCGAAATGTCAGTTGCGTTTAGTTGACGCACTTTTGAAATGGCAGAAAGCAAGGATGGTTCAAATCAAGGCATTACAGGGTTACATATTTGAATATCGAAAATTAAAATACCTGCGGTTAAAATGTCGATGTTCAAAATATCGAAAATCAAATATCGATTGTATCACAATATCGAAAGTTGTTATACCTATGGTAAAAATGTCTAAGATTGAAATGTCGATTGATTAAAATATCGAATGAGTAAAAATATCGATAGCCAATATATCTAAGTTGTAAATGTCAACATATTTGAATGTCGAAAATTAAAATATCGTACATACAAATCTGCTCTATTTATTGCTCTTTTCTCTTAATAGCATTTATTTTACATAATCTAGTCATTTTTAGCACTTTCCGGCCGCTGCCGCGGCACGCGCGTTGTTGTGGTCACAGTTCTAACCTAACCGAACCAAATATTTTTGGTAATTCATGTTCAATAGGTTAGGTTAGGTTAGTATTGCGACAAGGCGCGAAGCGCCTCAACTGAGCGGAATAGGAGCTCCGCGAAGCGGAGCTCCGTCGACCCGTCACGTGATAGTTCATACAAAGGATATTCGATATTCTGTATTTCGATATTTTGGACTTCGATGTTTATATCTTTCGATGTCACTTTTGTAGATAAATATATTTTCGATATATTGGACGTAGATTATCTAACCATTCGACAATATAAACTTTCGTTATTTTAATTTTCGATATTTCGATACAGTCGATATTTTAACTGTCGATATTTTGAACATCGACATTTTACCCGTAGATATTTTAAATTTCGATGTTCAAATATGTAACCGCATTACAGATTCATAAGTAAGCAGTACATACACGTAATAGTCGATCAAATCTTAATATTGCATATTTGCCCCATATAGTACGTTACCCAACATTGCGCGAGGCCAGACACACGTTTGACAGGATTTTGAATCCTGTAGTTCCATTATAGATCTGCTGATGTGTTAGACTTCAGACTAAACAATACAATATGTTCTAATTCCAATGCTGAATATTTGCATAATCGTTTCAATTTGCAAGTTCAGTGTTAAGATTTCGCTAAAGAATAAATAAACTTAGTACTTTTTAGATATCGAAAATAGAAACTGAAACATAGATGCACAGAAAAACCAGAAAAAGAGACCAGCGCTGGTAATCGAATCTTAATTTGATTGCTTAATAGTGACATCTCTTGTCCGGGTGAGCGGTTAGTTCCAATGGAGTGCTGAAAGTTTCTCGATGAGGGCTAAAGCATAGATGTCGCTAGTGTCGCTGGTGTAGCGGTATAGCACGCAGTACGGAATGCTGAGGACCTGGATTTGATTCCCAGCGCTGGTCTCTTTTTTTGGTTTTTCTGTGCATCTATGTTTCAGTTTGTATTTTCGACATGGATTTTACGGGATGACCGTAAAAGTAACAAAATTTGGAGTTGAAATAAAAATATAATGTCTTAAACTTTCGGGATTTTCACTCATAGTCAAAATACCACGCACAGGACTTATCACGCTAACACACACGAGTAATATTTACCTCGACGTTTCGGCAACATTACAGTGGCCGTGGTCACGAATAGACTGAAGTGTGGGGTGTCAAGTCAAGACTACCTAGCAGCGCGAATCCTTCGAACTACCCGCATTTGATCACTAATAGTACCGGCACTCCTATCACGAACTACCCGCGCTTGGTCATTTTTATTTGTTACCCCATCACACCGTCACAATTTAATTTTTCGGATATAAAAAATACAAAAAGACTCCAAAAACCAATCTTAATTTAGTTTTTAGATATTTAGAAATACCCAATAATATAATTAGTATAAATAATGTAATTGTAGCATTATGTATTCTTCTATGTTCAAACAACAATTATTTTTTGGAACTTAATATTAAGAAAAACTTACTTTAAAGAAAAATTATAATCTTTATAAATAAAAAATCTTACTCCCCCTCCGCAGACAGAGCGTACTCCTAGCTTTTAAGAAAAAACCTTAACAACGCCATCTATTGTCGAGTAGCTTAAGTAAGTTACTTACGTGTAAGTGAAATAGATGGCGCTACCTGTCCAGTAAAATACATAATAATACTTTGTGAAATAAAATGTATCCACAAATGATTATGATGTGTATAAATAAATTATTATCCGTGTTGTTTATTTGTATTGAATAACCAAAAACCTTAAATATTTTTCGTGGATTTTCCGAATAAAATAATATAACGTTTTTACTTCTAAATTGCTACCCATTATTTTATACTTTAATAGCATTTTTACCATATTTCAAGCAAAATAAGGATTTGTATTTACACATATAGGTTTGTGAACTCTTTAGGGTACAAAAGAAAAGAAACAAAATACAATTTTGACCCATTTTGAAATACTTGTACAAAGGCGAACTTACCTATTAAGGTCCAGTCAACCTTTGAGCGGATCACACTTTTAAGTCTGTAGTGGATGAAGGGGTGTACCTATGTATATCTATTTCTATTTGTCCTTATTGGACTACGGAACCTCTAAAACAGTAGGGCTACTACAAAATTCAAAAATCATAGTTCTTATCGTACCGTCTCGCTGAAGCTATTATTATATCATACGAGAGCGAGAGAGACGGTACGATACGAACTTCGATTTTCGAGTTTCGTAGTAGCTAGCCCTACTTAAGTGTACATGAGGTGACTATTACGACTAGAACACACGAGCATCATTCGCACGTCAATCTCGACAAAAGCGACAGAAAACAAAATATTTGGGACATGTTAATTTGGGAGCACGACTCCCACGCGGTTGCTCTGTAAATCTGTAAACTGAAGATCAATTGGATATTAACATGTCGGATTACTCGCAGTTTCGTAAGTTCATTTCTTTTCATACTAATAATTCTCATTTTTTGTACTGCTAAAGGAACTACTGCGAATAATCTAAAATCCATTTGCCTGTCTTGTGTAAATTGTTTTTTTAATGAGGGCTATCGCGTATGAATTCGCCACTAGAGGCGCTAGTGTAGCGTGAGGTCTCCGAAATGTCAAATCTCATAGTTTTTGGGCGAGCTAAGCGGGTTTATTTATAATTAGAATAATTTTGTGAATATTTTGCAATATCTGAAATTAATTATGGCAAATATGCGTTCCGGGGCAATGAATGTCTGTGTTTTGAGACAGTTTTGTCTTTCGGAAACCTTTGTCCTCCCTTTTTCCGAACAAAAACGGGACTATGCAACACTGTGGCATGCTCGATATTTTTATGGTACGGTTTTAGGTGTATTAAATATGATTTTAATGTAAACTTTGTTTTCACGCCCGTAACAACAGACTTTGAAAGCCATACTTAAAACCTCACGCAACAGTGCGCCATCTAGTGAGACAAAAAAACGATAGCCTCCTCATATCGCCGTTAGGAAAAGGCAAAGGGTGGCAAGGTTAAAAACCATACGCCGTTGTGCGTAAAGAAGGGAGACGCGATTTTTATTTATGCCATTTTCAACCCCCCGACGCAAAAAGAGGGGTGTTACAAGTTTGGCCGCTATTTATTATGTATGTGTTTAGTGTTGCCAACACTATACAATCGTTGCTGTGATAAATTTTATTGCGTACCTACCATAAAACAAATCCCTCGCCTATTTTCGCCATGTTGTATAAAAAATTAACACTTGTGTATTAAATTGTTACAGGTACTTTTGCAACAGAGTAATGTTACAATAAAACCGACAGCAAGATTTAAAATAAATGGCAACAAAATTTGCTGAGTGAAGAAAAGTTTTCTGTGCGAGAGAGATAGATGCGTCGACGGTGGCAGAGCGAAAAGGACAGAAAATGTCGCTAGTGGCGCCCCGTAGGGTCCAGTTGGATTGGGCCCCCTCTATCATACCTTGGTATGTACTATAGATAGTGCTACGAGACTTGAGGTCAGGGATGTTACGGAGTTCCGGTTCCGTTTTTCCGTTTGATATTTAACATCCGTTTCGGTTCCGGTTCCGTTACTTTTGAAACGGAGGTTATATCGGATGTCAATGCGACTGGACATGAGCGGCGTACATCAAAAACATACAGAGGGCTACTAATGAGGGCTATCGCGTATGAATTCGCCACTAGAGGCGCTAGTGTAGCGTGAGGTCTCCGAAATGTCAAATCTCATAGTTTTTGGGTGAGCTACGCGGGTTTATTTATAATTAGAATAAATTTGTGAATATTTTGCAATAACTGAAATTAATTATGGCAAATATGCGTTCCGGGGCAATGCATGTCTGTGTTTTGAGACAGTTTTGTCTTTCGGAAACCTTTGTCCTCCCTTTTAAACGGGGACTGCAACACTGTGGCATGCTCGATATTTTTATGGTACGGTTTTAAGGTGTATCAAATATGATTTTAACCTAAACTTTGTTTTCACGCCCGTAATAACAGACTTTGAAAGTCATACTTAAAAACCTCACGCAACAGTGCGCCATCTAGTGAGACAAAAAACGATAGCCCTCATTATGTAATGTTTTTGACACTTGCGATCACAATCAAATGACAGTTTTTGATCGCGAGTGTCAGAAACGCTACGCAATAACCCCCCCCGTGCGGCATTTTAGGAGGCGGCAAAATACCATAAATATTTAATAGTGCATGTGAAGTTCCAAATGCGCAATGGGCCCGCGTGGGCGAACTACGGCCCAAGCCCTTTCATTCTGAGTGGAGGCCTGGTGCCCAGCAGTGGAACGTATAGAGATGATGATAGTTCCAAAACAAAAAAAAGTCGCACCTACAATTCGGACCGATTAGAATGAGTAGGTAGGTACCTATCCTTAAAGAGGGCGGCAAAATTTTTCTTCTTCTCTTTTAAAATATGGCTTTTCTGTCCTAATTAATACGACAATTTTGCCAGTGTCAAGTTAAACTCTTTTACTTCCGCCCCTTTTCGGTATCGCCCCCCGGTGGGATACCCACGCTACGCCACTGCTCTCGTGTTAAGTAGTATAAGCGTAAGTAAGACGGCAAGATATTACTCGAATTTTAAATTTCCTAGTATAGGGCCAGAAACTACAATGCCGCAATGCATTACAATGCCGAAAGTAGCAAAAAGGCCATACTCGGCGTGTTGCCATGGCAAGCCGTAGCGCTGGTTTTCAGTATAACCCTTTGATTAGACATGGATTAGGCCCTATTACAATGGTTATCTATCCCATAGCTCTTCCTGTAGGGTCGGCATAGCTCACGTAAAAAAAATGTTTGTACAAATAGAACAGTAGGTTTTTCAGCTCTATGTACGTAACGGGAGTCTGCTTGCAGCCCCGCACAACTTTAATTTAACTACAATAAATAATGAGAATGAAAACAGCATGACATAATCTGTAAAAGTTCCACAGTTGATTAGCATAAGTAATTGTTTCTTTTATTATAGTGTTTTGTATTTTGCTTGCGTCCAACGAATTCCAAACTCCAATTTATTTACAACACACAGTAAACATTTTGAATCACGCAACCAGATAAAGATAAAAGGAACCATTATGATTTTCCTTCATTTAAATTCCACCATAAATTAACCTTATGTCAAAAGCAACCCCTCGTTTTTATAACAAGAAGTTCGTCGACCTTCTTTCTGCGGCCCATAGCTAACTTCAATGCGGCAAAATTAAAAAAAATCCCCCGTCAGCTGAGCGAACGCGGCTAAGTTCACGCAGCATCGAACTGTCATGGCATCGGGATTCGAGGATCGATGAAGTCCAGACTAGAAGTGCGACGACAAAATTGCCAAAATGTCTCGTTAAATGTCACGAAACGTTGAAAACGCTATGCGACATAATTAGCATACACTCTGCGCTTGTTTTAGTGGCTTAGTTCGGTTTGTTCAGTGCTTTTTCAGTGTTTTTTCAGCAATTCTAATTTTATTCTCATTGGACGAGAACCCAGTTGCGCTTTTACTAGGTGAGTTTTTCGCTAATTTATACATTTGAGCGACTTCTAAGCTCTTTCTTCGTGTTCTGTATTTATACAGTACGGCGTATAATTGATATTATTGAAATTCATGTAGTTCTTATTCCCTGAAAATCGATTAGTGGGTGGGTGGTCAATTCAATACCTGTCTTGTTCGTGTATAATCCGACCGCGGATAGAATGACGTAACGTTGCGGCGTTTCCATACGCCCAACAGCAATTTAATTTGGTAGGTTAACTGTTTCTGTCCCACTTTTGAGTTGCCGATAAATTTAGTTTACCTATTTTGCGATCGAAAATTAAGTTATTTTTCTAAATAAAATTACGTTTAAAATCTTTTTGATGAAAAGCGCGATGTTTTCTTCGTATTTATATCACGTTTGCTTAATTATTACTAATTAAAAACCTATTGTATTCGATGAAATCAATAATGATTTTACGTTAATGCCTTTTGGGAAAATTAAAAAAAATTGCCGTATTTTTTTTTATCCGCGTCTAGTTTCACTGGGTGTTTTATTGTTAGAACTTTCAAGAAAGGTCAAAAGAAGGTTCCAGTTCATAATGTCCTTTGCAAATGCCAGAGATTACCTGATAAAAGGTAATTTTATCCCAGTAGCTAAGAATTCCCAAAATGATTTCCTTGATGTTAAATGTATTGGAAAAAGATTTTTTAAACGTGATTTTTTAAGTTTCTAAACTGCTGTATAATTCATACTAAAAACAACTCCACATAATTTATTTATTTTGATATCTTCCTGAGTTCTAACTTTTTTTGGTTGATGTAGTACTTTAGACTTAGAAATGAGTCACCCACTCCACCAGCACTGATAATTTGGATATTATTTCAACTTTTTTATAATTCTTTACTTAATGAACAATTGGTGCTTTATAAAGTACCTTTGTTCGGCCATTCATTGTGTTAATTTGTTCTTGATAGAGTATGCAAGGACTTACATGTATAAGTAATGTGACAAGCAAATTTGTTCCTCTGATAAATATAAATATAACTAAACATTTTGAATATATTTTTTTAATTTGTAATATAATAACATTTTTTTATAATATATATTTTTATTGACTACCTGTTAATTGATCTAAATAAACTTAATATCCCATTCTGAATCAAAAAATAAATGGTCACATTATGTATTTAAGTAGCTGAATCTGGGGAATAAATAATACACAGAATACTTTCAACTTCTAAATCTAGGGTGATGGAAAATTGATGGAGATTTGTTTTAGTTATTGTTATTATTATTATTAAAGCTTTATTATTTATCCATACAGTACAATAAGTTTATATACAAATTATTTTCTATATGGCTCCTATTAGGTAAAAGTCTCCTCCATTTCTTTCCACTATTGTTTGTTTTGAGCAGTGCTCATCCACTTACTTTCAGCTGTTTTTACAATTTCATCAACCCATCTTTTCTTTTGCCGTCCTTTGTCTTCCAGTGAGGACCAAGCGACTCCGTTGTTTGTAATGTCCATCTATTATCCTGGTATCTAGATATATGACCTGCCCACTTCCACTTCATTATCAAGGCATGTTGCCGTGCATCAGTTAGATTAGATTTTTAGAAAAATATAGCTGTCCATTGGAGGACAATTTTGCCAGTGTCTTCACTGGTCACAATGGAGAACTAAATACGAACCTGTGACACCTGTGACACGTGATGACGTGATACTAACGCCACTTTGATGTGATGACTTTGACATGTTTACTTCGCAACACCATTATATACTTAGTAATTTATTCAAGTTTATATTGAAAATACTCGATAATCCGAATTTTTCGCCTACAAGTTGTCGATTCGGATTAACAAATTTTTTACACTCTCAATTTGATGTGCATTTCGTTCGAGTCTATCGTAGATCGGTACAAAATTATTAATATAGATGTATTAAAGTAGCATAAACAAACAAAACATAAACAATGTGATTATGTCAGTAATTGATTAATCATATTAGATAAGAAAGGGCATTGTGTTAGTAGTTAGTTAGTCTTTGCTCAGGGACTATCAATGCTAGAAAGCTGACATTTTGCATGGATATATATGAAAACTATGCCGACAAAATGGTACAATGAAGAATTAAAAAAATATGTTTTTGAGGGTACCTCCCATAAATGTAAAGTGGGGGTGGGGTATCGTTGGATAGGTCTTTTAAAACCAAAGGGGTTGCTAAGACAATTTTTTGATTCAGTGATTTGTTTACGAAATATTCAACTTTAAAGTGCAAATTTTCATTAAAATCGAGTGTCCCCCCCCCTCTAAAATCTAAACGGGTGGGTGGAAAAATTTGAAAAAAATCAGGATGGTAGTAAGTATATCAAACTTACAAGGAAAATTATAACGGCTAAGTTTGCTTGAGAATTATTAGTAGTTTAAGAGTAAATAGCAGCCTAAGATATAAAATATACCTAAACTTGGAAGATTCTGTTTAAAATACGAAATCCTTAGAAAAATATTACTTAATCTTTCGTCGTTTTTTGTTTGATTGACAAGAGATAAAGTATGTAGTCCAGTATTTTCTGATGATAATCTAACAGTTCTAACTGACGGATCGAGAAGCTCGGTATTTTTATTTACCTGTCCCATTGTGTGTCTCTCTGTCTGTATTCAAATCTTGCAAGTTAAATTTGACCAACTTCCAGTAGTCAGATTGACTTTAAATTAATACTTATGTAAATCGCATGATGATATAATCTACTAATGAATGACATCCTGGTAGTCCAGCCAGGATCGTCTCTGCAGGACGGAACTCTTCAACGGTTAATAGCATCAACTTGAAATTTGGTATGCAAATGTAGTTTGGATGACAATGCAAGTACAGTGAACAAAAAGTACAGTCAGCAAAAAAAGCTGGTATTAAAAATGGATTTTTTATGGTTAGGTTAGTTGTTTATTACACAGGATATTATCCAATTGAATAAAGATAATATTGACTTTGACTGTTGACTTATTGTTACAGGGAGAAAGAACCAACGTGCGAGCGAGAGGCATCGTTCAAGCAGGAAGCCCCACACCAATCGAACAGATCTGGTATTTTATTTAATTTCATACTGATGAACTGATCGACTTCATGACTGACTGACTTAGTTAAAGCGGCGGTTACACGCGGCTTCTATTAGTAGGATAACTTGTTCCGGTTCTCTATCGTTTGCCCGAATTTCATACGCCCGAATGTATCGTTTTCTATAATTTTCATTTGCCATAAAGTAATTTATTTCTGAAATAGTAATTTCTTCAGAGTTGATATTAAACTAACCTAACCTAAGCTACTGCATTCTATATGATGACATTTAAAAAAATCCTGATAACAGCACTGTTCTATATATTTTATGGCAAACGTTGGTATGGCAAGTGAAATTCGGGCAAATGAAATTCGGGCAAGTGAAGGTAAACGACGAGGCAAGGGCGTGACCAGCCGATGGCGCCGGGAGGGGGGGGGGGGGCAAGTTGATATGGGGAATGAGAAAAGTATGAATTGGTTTCGAGTTGCGGTTTTGAAGTACAGGAATGATCGATCAAGCAAGTCAAAGACTTAGGACAGAGGCCGTATTGCCTGACGTTGCTGACGTTCGCGATCGCAATCAAATGACAGTTTTTGTATGCGACATCTGTCATGTGATTGCGATTGCGGGCGTGAGAAACGTCAGGCAGTACGGCCTCTGGTTTGTTTGCACTTTTTAGGGTTCCGGAGCCATAATGGCAAAAACGGAACTCTTATAGTTTCGTCAAGTCCGTCTGTCTGTTTGTCTGTCTGTCCGGACGGACTATCGAGACTGACAGACTGACGACCTGGTTAAAGCTGCGTCAAGAGAGATGCAGGCCGCTTCCAACCGAAGCAAGCAGGCATATTATACTGACATGTCCAGATATGAAAATACTGGCACAATTTCCACCAACGGGTCTCTATTGTTTCCCATAAAATTTTAACTCCGATTTTAACAATCCATAACGTATGTAACGTAAAAATTAATGACTTTTGTGATTATAGAATTTAATATTATATGCCATTAATATAAGAGCTAATAAGCATTATACTGAACAAAAATTATGACTAGTGATGTTTATGTTTATAAATTATATGGATATCAATTTCTGACCATCGAAATTCGGAACAAAAAATAATCATAATCATAATCATTTATTTGCCATATTATGTACATAAGTATACATGCAAGTATATATATAAAAACAAACAAAGATGGAAAACAAAGGGATCCCCCACCAACAGCGATCAAGAGGGGTAGTATGTATGTAAACTCTTTATTGCACATAAAAGTAAAAATACAAATACACAGAGAGGAGAACAAAGGCGAGCTTATCCCTAAAAAGGGATCTCTTAGGGAGGTAGTATGTTTATCCGTTGCCTAGTGTCGGTCGGTAGTACAAGCTTTGCTTAGTTTGGGACTAGGTCAATTGCTGTGTGAGTTTAGAGTAAACTATTCGATGTGGTAGTTACCATTGAAATTCCAGGACACACACACAGACACACATAGCGGTCAAACTTATATCACCCCTCTTTATGCGTCGGGTTAAAAAACCAATATCTATTATGTATGTATTCGTAGATGTATGCTGTTACGTTACATTTTCTGATCTACTTTGATGCACCACCTGTTGTAAACTAGTCCTTCCTTCTTCTGTAAAGGTGCCTGGAGAGATCGCTCTTAAGCGATAGGCCGCCTATTGCTCACCTTGTAATTTTAATATTTGTTTTCTGTATCGCTTACTATGTCTGGTGTACAATAAAGAGTCTTTGTATTGTATTGTATTGTATCATTGTCATTTCTACGTAAAAGATGTGTTCTATCAAGTGGTCCTCTATTCCAGATTCCTCTTCATCATCAGCTGACACCGACTCCCAGGGCTCAGGGTCTGATCCAGCGCCGCGTCCTCGTCGAAATGAACCCCAGGTAATCAACAGAATAAATATGGTTTTGGGCATTTCTCCACTATTTAAATTGACTGTAATAAAAAATACACAAAGACTCCAAAAACCAATCTTAATCATCTTGCTAGTCTTGCAGCCTTGTGGTTTTTGGAGTCACGTAAACCTTGTTGCGAACCCCCTACCGTCGTATAGCGAACCCCTTTGAGTAACCCTGGTCTATTTCTCATATTTGTCAGTTTCCTATGATGTCTACTTGTTAAATGTCGGTTCCTGTAAAGTCTGCTTCTCATGTTTGACAGTTTCCTAAGATGTCTGGTTCTAGTATTGTCAGTTTTCTAATATGACTGCTTTCTACAATGTCTGCTTCACATATTAATAGTATTCCTAGGATCAATTTCCAACAACTTTCATCTGCTACACCTAAATAATTGTAACAATTTCAACCGACTTCAGACTATTTAAATGCTGTAAAAAAGAAGAAAATAAACTTTAAATTAAATCAAACCCATCAATTCATTACATTACGTATACAATTTATATGGTATAGGTCGAGAAACGGGTTTGTAGAACACAAATAGTGGACATTATAGGAAACATACATTATGGGAATTAGACATATTAATAAGCGGACTTTATAGGAAGCAGGCCATTTTTGGAAGTGGACATAATAAGAAGCGAACATTTTAGGAAAGAACCATAATAGGAAACAAATAGCATTTTGAGAAGCAGACATTTTAGGAAGCATACAGAACGAGCCTGAGCCATTTCATTGACGTATAGATCAGCCAAATATGTGGTCTACCACCCTAAATTTGATAAGCGTTTTCATGTCATAAAACAATAATGCCAATAGACGTGTCTGTCAACTTGAAAGTTCGACTTTAGCGACATATTTCTTGATAGGAACTTGTTTAAAAATTGATAGACCACTTATTGGCTGATGGTACCTATACTCGCGCAGCACATCTCTGATGGAAACAGCTGAGCTGAGCGAGGCGAGGTAATTGAAGCTTTCTTATTGGTTCATGAAAAACACATTCTTCGCAACACTTCGCACATCTCTGGTGAAAACAAGAACCTTAGACTGAGAGGACCACAA
>NC_133499.1:9079754-9090621 GCF_025370935.1 Choristoneura fumiferana
TAATACTTATATAATAAAAAAAATATAATTCAGTTATTTTAGTTTACATTCATTCAGCATTGTTTTCTTGTTCTGTATGTTTTAGACTCTCATTAAAATGAGAAAGCAGCTTTAAATTTATACCTAACCTAGGGAAAAGATGAATGAATGAAGAATAATTTAACAACATCCATGGTAAGTTCTTAACAATTTTTGTAATTTATTGAGATTTTTTTAATTTTTAAACAACTTCAAAAATAGTAGGTTATCAATTCAGTCGTATTTTTTTGTTTGTTTCCTCAAAACTTCGTCTTTTGTGAACCTATTTGATTTTTTTATTTATTTTATAAATAGATAATCCCGATACTGACCACATTCTGAATATTCTGCCTGTACAGTTGCACCACCATGCATGCCTGTGCTGCTGATGTTTCTATATTTTTCGCACATCTCCATATAGCACTGGGTAGATATATGTTCTTATTGAGCAACTTCTGGTTATTTTCATAATTTACAGATAACAACCTTATAATATATTCCATGTAGTGTTTTCTGACCTAAACAAGACACGACATTACGTTTAAAAATATGCTGTATACATTTTTGTTTGCGATAGCCAAAGAAAACCAAAAATAACCTTTGAAATAAGGAGATGAGGCTGACATTCCAAATCGGGCAAAGGCATAGAAGTATTATCATATTTCCGTATCAACTCGTCTACAACCGCATCAGGATCTACGTCCCATAGTTCCATGTTTCGTTTAAATATAAGCTAAGTAACACGGAACACGGCAGTTTTAATCACGGACTAATATTTCTGTTACTAACTATTTATATCCACTCAAAGGATAATCACTGAAGTTACCACTCAATAATGGGTTTTAATTCTAATAAAGTGTTATTATTGTTTTTGTACATAACATGGGTTCGTTCTTCTGTGTACAAATCAAATAACACGCTGAAAAGAAATAAATTTATCCGTCCATTTAAAAAAACAATATTTTTCGCACTGCCTGTCCTGCCAAACAAAACTGACAAGACAAAGACAAGCGAAGTCCGGTCCGAAGTCATGTTATTCGAGGGCATGTTTAAATCGTCTCAAAAATAGATTGAATCTAACAGATCAGAGTTGCCAGGGCTTTATTTGTTGTAAGGCTGGCTAGTATCGTAAGCATATAGCTTTGGCATATAGCAAGCCCAACGGCACGCACGTCAGTCGTTACCATAATTTTCCTCATAAGTTAAGCTTGAAAATTAAAACCATGGCTGATTCTACAGTATTAGACGTTAGTAAGATGAAGGTAGTCGATTTGCGGAAAGAACTGAAATCACGTGGTCTTTCTCACACCGGTGACAAAGCTGAACTTGTGACAAGACTTCAAGCTGCTATGGCTCAAGACGATCACGGGGATATTAACTTGGATTCCGATGAAATCGATTCTGATGGTGTGTTAGAAGATGACGAGAAGCTGGAAGACGACGATGATAAAAGTCAAAACGACATACTTGATGACTCAGCTGTGGACACGCTGACGGAGGAACTAGCGCTTGCCGACCAGCCGCCGCCGAAGCCTGCCGGTGACGCTAAGCCAATGCGAACACTCAAGAGAAAAATCACTGCGGATACAAAAGAAAAAGGAGAAAACAAAGAAACGGGAAATAAGAAAATTGTTCTGAATAGAGCAATTTCTATTACACCTGCACCTAAACCTGAAGCAGAAACTGTACCAAGCAAACCAGAGGAGATCATTCCTCCTTCTGACAACAAAATCAAAATAACTGCAGATCTTGATGCTAAAACCAGATTAGAATTGCGGGCAAAAAGGTTTGGACTTCCTGTGAAAGTGTCGGATGATGAGAGAAAAGAAGCCAGAAAGCAAAGGTTTGGTCAGAACACTGGCACCAAAACTACCATCATAGCCACAGGCACACTTAGCGAAAATGTGGACAAACTTAAACAAAGGGCTGAAAGATTTGGTCAATCTGTTTCCAAAATAATGACTGACATAGAACTGAAGGAGAGAATTGAGAAACGTAAGGCTAAGTTTGGTACTGTTAAGTAACTTTAGTGTAGGATAAGTGATTTGACTGTATATATTAAGATAACTTTGGCCAATGCAGCCAATAAATCCATTGCACCTATACCTAAGTGAAAAAAAATTCAATAAATACATAGTTATTTTAAGATGACTTTAATTCACACTGATAAAATAATAATTAAGACATTTTTTCAGTCCAGGTCGCTGAATGGCAATTCATTAAAATGTTCAGTTGATGCAGTCACTATTGTAGAAGTTGTAGTGTTGTCTGTTGCTCTATTGAAGTCTTGCGGGATGTGTACTGCAAAGTCCATGTAAGACTCCTTGTGAATGGTGGCCCATCGCACAGCTATGTCCTTGCTCAAACACTTTCTAAATGCCATACAATGCATGTGCTTAAACTTTTCATACTTTATTCTAGAAAAACCAATACATGCCAAAGTATATCTCCAGTTTTTCATTAGTTTACAATTGGCACCAATGTGCTTAGAGTCTGGAGTGATGATGATCAGTAAGCCACCAGGTTTTAAAATAGTGTAAGCATTTTCACATGCTTTTATCCTGAGTGGTGAACTAGGTATATATTCCAAAAGAAAACAAAATGTTGCAATATCAAAATGACTACATGATAACTGTACTATTTTATTATTTGTTTGGATTATAGAATTTCCACATAGTACATTTAAGAAGTCACATTCTAACACAGATGGGTTTGCTGGGCATAAATCTATAGCTAATACATCAAAATCATATATTTTGAACGGATTGTAGCAGCTCCCCACATCAATAAGTTTAAGAGGATTTGAAAAATCCTCTTCTGTAGTTAACTTAACATTGATTTTGTCTGCAATATCCAATTCTCTTTTTTTATAAGTGAGATATAACTTCTCATTAAAGTAGGCGTAACACAAGTCTACTGACCACTTAATTCTCGATATTGCTGTACTGTCACTATTCACACAGTTTTCTTCCCAATGAGTGGTTGCTAATTTGTGCATAGACTCTGCGTATGTTATTAGCTTATTCTTATCACTGCAATGCATCAGCCATGCTTCTTCAGCACCAATTTCTAAAGACGATTGCCTGAGAGCAGCATGAACGTCTTTAATTATGTTTGCCAAGACTTTGTGTTCTTCACTGGCCATGGTTTTTTTTAATGATTTGCATTTATTATTAACAACGTATTAACTTTTTGCTACTAAAACGCCAGAATTAAAATGTAATTTATTGTGTTAAACAAAAGTAGATCATTAACAACAATACAATACAGGCTTACTAGCCTGAAGCCAAGCGATAGTATATATGTAATATATATATGGATTCAACTGCTATTTATTAGGTTTAGATTAGGATGTGACGGAATGGGAGGGAGGTATTCTATTCACGTCACGAGGGATTTGCTTGCGTGCTGACTGACAACTTTTTTTTTTTATTGGAATTTTATGGCCTGGTTACTAGACCTTTAAGCCAACTGACTGACAACTTTATGAGTATAATGTTACCAGTTTATAAAATTTCTGTAACTTTTGCATTTTTTACGTATCGACCTTGTTTTTTGGACTAACTTTAATGTCGTGAAAATAACAGCTGGGCTGTACCATGAATACCATGTAAGAATGTGAGGTGAGGAATATGCAGGGATTTTACTAAATAAGGGTGAAAAGTATTTTTTTTTTAATTTTTCGATTAGCCACGGAGTCAAAGATTACGAGTTACGTCAGTGACACAATTCGTTTCGGCATGGCCATGTAGATGCATGTGACCAAAGACCTTATATACAACACTGGAGGTTGAACGCCGAACATCCGTTTTAAACAAGAAATTTGCTCTTTATTACGTCACGAACATATTCCATCTCTTTCTTTAGTTAGGTTAATAAAGAGATGGAATTCATTCGTAAAATATGAAAGAAAGAGATGGAATATATAAATAAGTAATAAAGGTCAAACTTCTTCGTTCGGCGTTCAACCTCCAGTTTTGTATAAGCTCCTTGGTCGTGACCAACTCGTTTTTTTTTATAGTCGGCCGTGGCAAGTGGCCAGTCGAAAAGCTACCGTTGGAGGTTGGATATAAGTCATCATCATCATTCCAGCCTATATACGTCCCACTGCTGGGCACAGGCCTCCTCTCAGAACAAGAGGGCTTGGGCCGTAGTTCCCACGCGGGCCCAGTGCGGATTGGGAACTTCACACGCACCATTGAATTGCTTCGCAGGTTTGTGCAGGTTTCCTCACGATGTGTTCCTTCACCGCAAAGCTCGTGGTAAATTTCAAATGTAATTTAAAATAATAATAATAATGTAAATTAAAGGTCAAACTTCTTCGTTCGGCGTTCAACCTCCAGTTTTGTATAAGCTCCTTGGTCGTGACCAACTCGTTTTTTTTTTATAGTCTGCCGTGGCAAGTGACTAGTCGAAAAGCTACCGTTGGAGGTTGGATATAAGTAAAAACAATTTTTTTTGTAGTATTTTACTTTCCTCACAGTTGCCTAGTCGAAATGTAAAGTAGTGTCTAACTCGGGTGAAATTACCCATTTCCCCTCGAACAATCGGCGCTATCAATTCCTTCGAGTGCCAGAAATATCTCGGGTGAAATGGGTCACTTTCCACCCTTGTTTTGTTTAGTTTATTAATTCGTGAAATACATCATCACATTATAATTTACATAATGGTTTGGCTATCAATCTACTATTTTTCGACAGTCGACGTCTTAACCGAGGAACTGCAGCTCTTTTATTCTTATTTCCTATTATTAATGTCTATAAATAAATAAGCATAGCAAAGGATAGTGGGTTCAAATCCGGGCTCGCACCTCAGTTTTCCGAAACTACATTTGAAGTTTACCAGTGACATGATAAAAAAACTCACACATGGTCATACAAAATCACGAATTTGTAACTTAGTAAATAAAACTTTGTTGCGAACTATTTCCCCAGGAATAACATATGTATAAATAAAAATCATTTTATAATATTATAGAATTTAATTAGGGTACATACAAACATTTTGTAATGTTGGAGTATAATAATCAAACTAATAAGCACATTCTTTTGAGTAGCTAGTGAAAAAATTGTGGGTGAGTAGCTCTTTACCAGTCCACGACGAGTGTGTTATAACTTTACAAGGTATGGGGAGGAGCCAGCTTTCATAAATAAACTACCAGACTGAGGCGCATTACACATCTATAAATACTTTATATTAATATTATCAACACTAAAATTCAAACTGCAAAAAATCGATGAACTATCACTTGACGAATCTCGTGTTGGTCATTGTCAATGGCCGCGGCCGCGGACAGAACGTAACATATCAGTCTGCACTCGCTCCTCCCGCACATTATTTTAATTATTAACGCAACGGCCTATTTGACGATCATTATTTTAATTTATGTATGTAAATAGATTAAAACATTCCATAGCTATTATCTCTACAATAAAGGAAACCACACTTACATTTCGAAAGCCAACAAAACAAACATAAGCGTCCACTAATAAGTGTTAGCGAAAACAACGAGACGAGTCGAACTTCAGCGGTCCGACCGCGACCGGGCGCGGGCGCGGGCGGCGCGACGGCGTATGTACAACGTGAGGTCCGGCCGCGGCTCGTGATAAATTATATAATATAGACTACCGTATGATCTAACGAATAAACATTAAATAGTTTCATCTACCGATGTCTATACAGGGCGCGTGCGGCGGCGGGGCCGGTGGTCGCGGCGCGGTGGTCGCGGGGTCGCGGGGGTCGCGGGGGTCGCGGCGCGCGCGCGGCGCGGGGGCGGCGGGGGCGGCGGGGCGCGCGCCGTCTCCTACCTGCCCTCCGGCAGCTGCCGCGCCGCCGCGTGCGCGCGCGCCGCCGCCTCCTAACAACAACACAACACGATCCAATTATTACTCAGTACTGACTTCGCTGAGTAAAGATAGGAGTATCCTGCCTTTCAAATCGATGTATTCGTGAAAGATTAAATAAAAACAAAGCGCAAGTGAAAGTGTTTTTCTTTAACCTCTTGACTGCCACAGTCATTCAGTCGTGACAGCCAATCTATACATCTATACATGCCAACATTCAACTCGAAATTATCCTTCTGGAATGTAATTAAAAATCAAGTTGATTTATCGCTGGTTTTTCTGTGGCGTATAAAATCCCGTCACTTCATTCGTAGTGTGACAGTCAAGAAGTTAAATAGGGCTCTTTCATATATTAAGGACCTTGAGGTAGTAAGGAAGGTACTGACCTTAGTGCGGGGCTGCGGCTTGGTGCGCGCGACGGCGGGCGCGGGCGCGGGCGCGGGCGGCGGCGGCGCCAGCTGCGGCAGCGGCGCGGGGGGCGGGCGCGGCGCGGGCGCGCGCGGCGGCGGCGGCGCCGGCCCCAGCGACGCCAGCAGCAGCCCGCGCAGCAGCGCCGCGCGCGACTCCGCCTCCACCGGGCACGGGGGGATCGACGCTCCTGAACAGATCAATATGTTGATGTTGACCACTCGCACACGCAACGGTCTGCGTCCTACACCGTTTTTTCGTCCGTCCGTACCGTCCGTATGTCACACGCATTTTACTCTATGGAGCTGTTTCACCCCCCATTTTTTAGTCTTAACTGACGGTTAAATGTGATGCCGTCTCTGTCTATTCGAAAAAAAAAAAGCAAATAGAGACGGCATCACATAGCTACAAGACGTATATTGATGAAATAATGTAGTATAGGTGCTTTGTGATGGTTATTACTTAGTTTGACTGTTAACTAACAGTAGATTGATAACCAACGGTGGAAAGTGACCCATTTCACCTGAGATATTTTTGGCGCTCGAAGGAAGTGAGAGCGCCAATAGTTCGAGGGGAAATGGGTAATTTCACCCGAGTTAGACACACTACTTTTCATTTCGACTGTGAGGAAAGTAAAATAGTACAAACAAATTAAAATATCATTAAATTGAATTTCAGCATTCAGTAAATTGAATTTATTTGTATCCAACCTCAAACGGTACCTTTTCGACCTGGCCACTTGCCTCGGCCGAGTATAAAATAAAAATAGAGTTGGTCACGACCAAGGAGTTTATATACCTATTATCTACAAAACTGGAGGTTGAACGCCGAACGAAGAAGTTTGACCTTTATTACTTATTTATACATTCCATCTCTTTCTTTCACATTTCACGAATGACATCCATGTCTTTCTTAACCTAACTAAAGAAAAAGATGGAATATGATCGGCGTTCAACCTCCAGTGTTGTGAGTATACAAGCTCCTTGGTCACGACGTGCATCTAGATGGCCATGCCGAAATGTGAAAAAAAAAAGTGTCATTGACGTAACTCAATTATCTTCGACTCCGTGGCTAATCGAAAAATTAAAAAAAAAAAAATACTTTCCACCCTAGAGATGAAATAGTTATTTCTGTCACAAGGGAGCAAAATGGTGTATTTACGGCGAGGGCGTACATTGAATCCAGAATGTAGCGAAGGATTCTACAATATAATCCTGATCGCAGCGAGGGATTCTAAAGTAGAATCCTGAGCGTAATGAGGGATTCAAGTGTTAACGCCCAAGATGAAAATAATTTTGCTCCCGATTGGCTCATACAACTTTTCACACCGAGCATAAAGAAACTTGATTAAAAAACTAAATAGGTATTATTAAAGAACAACCAGCATAGACAAAGGCGTTGCTTTACGATTATCAACTTCAAAAAATTGCATTTGCAATAAAATCCTTAGAAAAACCTTGAACAGAAAAGTTGCACTTTGCTCCCTCTCGTCAGGGAGGAAAAGTTACTTTTCTGAAGGAGAGGTGTGAAAAATTAATTTACGGGTGACGTAAGTCCTCCGTACATGTAACAGAAACTGAAAAAAAAAGAAAAACAAAATAACAACGACAGATGTTTCAAAGGTCAATTTTTTTTTATTAAGTGAATATTTTCGGAAATGATCGGTCGGAAAATCGCTAAAATTGTCCCCCCTCCCCTCCTTATTTTCCAAATCGTATGTTAAAGGAATATGAAAGAAAACAGACACACAGACAGCGATAAAACTTAATAAAAACTAAAATTGGTTTCAACGTGATCGTATATATCATTTATGTTATTAGCTTTTGCCTCTATCGCGCGCTGTTCCCTCGGGAACTGTGCATTTTTCCGGGATAAAAAGTAGCCTATGTCTGGCCCATAAACTATCTCTATGCCAAAAATACAAAAAAAGGACGGGCAAACATACAAATACACCAACTTTCGCATATAATATTAGTATGGATACTTTCTGCGCTTGGTATGTCAGTGTAGTTTGTTGTGTTACCTAGGAAGCCGGAGAGCAGGTACATGGAGTCGGGCGCATCGGGCATGGGCGGCGGCGCGGCGGCGGGCTGCGGCGCGGGCGGCGCCGCGCTGCTGGCCGCCGCCGGCCGCCGCGGGAGCCGCTCCAGCTGCTGCCGCGCTGCCTGCACATATAATACTTGATTGTACAACAAGAGCATAAAACAAGCCATTTTACCCGAAATGTTCATATAGCCACACGAGCCGATACAGCGAGGGTGGATAGACATCGAAGGGAAAATGAGTTTAATGCTCGAGTTTTACACTCTGCTTTTCACTTCGATTACGAGATGAAAAAGCAACAATGAAAATTCACTTACTAGGTACCTTTTATTTTTCATACTGCGAGAGCACTCTGTGATGATGATAATATTAATAGCAAGAGAAAATTTATTTAAAATATTAATTTTTTACTCACCGTGGCCTGTTGCCGTTCCAGCTGCAGCTGCATCTGTAGCTGCTGCAGCTGCGAGGGCGTGCCGGGCTGGCCGGCGCCGCGCCGCACGCCCGACAGCTGCGAGAGCACTCCGCGGTCGTATACACGCCGCGATGATGATGATGACTCACCGTGGCCTGTTGCCGTTCCAGCTGCAGCTGCATCTGTAGCTGCTGCAGCTGCGAGGGCGTGCCGGGCTGGCCGGCGCCGCGCCGCACGCCCGACAGCTGCGAGAGCACTCCGCGGTCGTATACACGCCGCGATGATGATGATGACTCACCGTGGCCTGTTGCCGTTCCAGCTGCAGCTGCATCTGTAGCTGCTGCAGCTGCGAGGGCGTGCCGGGCTGGCCGGCGCCGCGCCGCACGCCCGACAGCTGCGAGAGCACTCCGCGGTCGTATACACGCCGCGATGATGATGATGACTCACCGTGGCCTGTTGCCGTTCCAGCTGCAGCTGCATCTGTAGCCAGCGTGCAGCTGCGAGAGCACTCCGCGGTCGTATACACGCTGCTGCTCACCGTGGCCTGTTGAGGGCTGCAGCTGCGGGCTGGGCGTGCGCCGCGCCGCACGCCCGACAGCTGCGAGAGCAGCTCCGCGATCGGGTCCACGACCGCGTCGCGCGACGACGGCGACAGCGACGACAGACCGCCCGATGTGCTGGAATCAATCACACACGTTGTAAGTAAAAAACAAACTTTTTTTGTTGACTGGGTAGTTCTACGAGCGTTTCAACCGCTATCAGTTTCCTGTCGCCTATAAGGTGACCCGGGGCTATTGTAACTGGGGGGATATTGTATCTGAGCCGTCTGATGGCGTCCTTACGACGCCATGTTCAAGTGTGTTGTGTGAAGACAGTCTTCTGGCGAACACAACGTAAAATGGCCGAGAAGAACATGGCGTCGTCATCAGACGGCTCAGATACAATATCTCCCCAGCTACAATAGCACCTTACTCTTGAAGCGCTCGTAGAACTACCCGGCTGCACATTTTATTGGCATTGTCATCCAATTTAAGCCTCAGTTTCATTGGTCGCTAACTCAGTCGATATACAGCGTGCGGTGCGCAGGTGGTATAACTCTGTTAAGTGACTTAAAGTTCAATGGTCGGGACCCACTTAAAATCATGCATGACCGGCTCTAAAGTAGCCAGTAATGGGTCCCGACTGTTGAACTTTGTTTTTTTAATTAGTCCACCTGACTGGTGTTGGGCGCGGCGGGCTCACCTGAAGTGCATGTTGGTCCGGCGCGCGCGACTGACGCCGCGGCCCGAGTGCGGCATGCGGCGCACGCCGCCGTGCCTGATGCCGCTCGGCTCGTCGTGCACAGCGGTTAAGGAAATTACATACGTTACGTATACGTTATGCTATTTAACTTAACTAGTATTATCTTTATATGATGTAAAATAAGGTCACTTCCCGCCGTCGGCCTGTTTGTGTGTACGCTTAAATCTTTTAATCTTTGCAACGGATCTTTGCCATCAGTGAGATATTTTTAAGGAAGGTTACACACACACACACACACACACACACGATACATAATATATTAGCGACGTGTCCCGGCTTCGCACGGCTGTAGTTCTCGGAAAAGGGTGCCGAAAAACGTAGCTGAGAAAAATCTATATTAAAGCTATTAAAAAGGATATCAAAAATGAGATGAGATCTCTAGGTCCCGTTCGATGTTCGAGGGTTAGATGACCGGCAAAGTCATCTGTCACAAAATTTGGTTCCCCACCAGGCATTGAAGCGCATACTGGGCAAACCACCTGGAATCACATAACATTTAGGACATTAAGGGCCACCACTCATTGACAGATATTTGTTATGTCTACTGCGTTTGTTTTGTCAGAGACAGCGCCATTACATTTATCTGTCACATAAAATTTAAAAATAAGTGGTAAAATTTATGAAAAGTGGATTGTCTTTGAGCATGCTATGTTCCATAACAAATCGCAAAGATTTCACTAGCACATACATAGATACATACATTAAACATTGCAAGCTAAATAAAAGCTTTTTAAAAACATCAACCACATTGCAAAGAGCCATATTCTCAAAGCAATAATAAAACCAGGACCGAGTTAATCCCATGGCCCAAAGTTACCCTCCAGGGCCAAAGTACCCC
>NC_133499.1:9090721-9179807 GCF_025370935.1 Choristoneura fumiferana
TACATCCGCAGCAAATTAGACGAAAAGAAAATCGTAACTTTAATATCGCTGGATATAGAGGGAGCCTTCGATAGCGCCTGGTGGCCAGCTATTAGGGTCCGACTGGCAGAGGAAAACTGCCCATTGAACTTGAGGAGGGCCATTGACAGCTATCTCAAGGACCGAGAGGTGGTAGTGCGTTATTCAGGAGAACAGCATACAAGGAGTACAGAGATGGGCTGCGTTCAGGGCTCCATAGGAGGTCCAATCCTTTGGAACCTTCTGCTAGACCCTCTCCTGAGGAGCTTGGAGGGTGGGGGTGATTTTTGCCAGGCTTTCGCAGATGATGTGGTTCTGGTTTTCGAGGGCAGAACGCCTCAGGATATAGAAAGACGTGCCAACCTTGCTCTTGAACGTGTTCGGTCGTGGGGTGTCAAGAACAAGCTCAAGTTTGCCCCGCACAAAACTAATGCGATGGTGATTACGAGGAAACTTATTTGCGACGCCCCGCGTCTGACCATGGGCGGGATCGAGATTGGTTTAGCCAAGGAGATCAAGCTGCTCGGGGTCACGATAGATCACAAGCTCACGTTCAATTCTCACATTTCTAACGTGTGCCGGAAGGCAACGGGAATTTACAAGACAACTGGCAAGGGCGGCAAAGGTGAGCTGGGGACTTCATCCGGAGGTAGTCCGAACTATTTACGTAGCTACCATTGAGCCAATTATATTGTATGCCGCCAGCGTATGGGCACCGGCCGCGGAAAAAATAATGGTTAGGAAGCAATTTGAAGTGGTGCAACGTGGAATTGCGCAGAAACAATGCGGCGCCTACCGCACCGTTTCCCTGAACGCCGCACTGTTGCTGGCGGGTATGCTCCCTCTCGACCTCCGAGTACGAGAGGTGGCTTCTTTATATGAAGCCAAGAAGGGAGTAAGCCTGCGGAAGCTGAGCGGCAGAGAGGTGGAGCGGATGGCACCTGCGCTGGAAGCGCCCCACCCGGCGGAGCGTATGAGCTTGGAGTTTATAAGCCTGCACGACCAAGAAACATTAGACCGCAACAGCGAGCACGAGATTCGCATTTTCACCGATGGAAGCAGGATTGAGGGTAAGGTCGGAGCCGCGTTGTCCCTATGGAGGGGCGGCACGGAGACACTAACCCGCAAGCTTGCTCTCCCGGTATATAGCACGGTCTACCAGGCGGAACTCCTTGCTCTATGCGAAGCGACACGAATTGCTAGTAAGACCAAAGCGACGTCTTTTGGAGTCTACAGCGACTCTAAAGCAGCCCTCCAGACTATTGTAAACCACGGTTGCCTCCACCCATTAGCGGTTGAAACTAGAAGAAATATCAAATCAATGTCTCTCCAAGGCAAGGTATTTACCCTGCATTGGATCAAAGCTCACGCAGGACTGGAGGGCAATGAAAGAGCAGACCATCTAGCCAAGGAGGCCGCTGTGGGCTCCAAGAAGCGACCTGACTATGACCTCTGTCCGGTTTCACACGTCAGGCGAACCATTCGGATGGAGACGCTTGAGGTGTGGAACCATAGATATGCGACTGGTAGCACTGCATCTACCACAAAGATCTTTTTCCCCGACGCGGTGACAGCTTACCGGATGATCCGGAAAATTGTGCCCCGTGGCACAACAACACAGTTTATGACGGGGCATGGTGGGTTCTCCGAATACCTGACTCGATTCAGGTGCAAGGAGGACCCATCGTGCCAATGTGAACCAGGAGTTCCAGAAAACGTTGCGCACCTAATCTTACAATGCCCAATGTACAGCATAGATAGATTAAAATTTGAAAACGAAATAGGAACAGTATACATTAGAAAATTTAAAGATATTATGAGAGGAAAAAGAGAGAAAAATTCTTAGATTATTGCAACAAATTAACAAACAGTGTAATAAAAAGGAATAAAAATAGATAATAAAGTATGCTAATATGATATATTGGGTATATTACTAATTAGCATACACCAATACAAGTAAGATAATGTAAAATAGACAATAAGTTAATTATAAGAGATTGTTACTAAATAAAATAACAGAACTAGATTAATTATAATAGTTGTAAGCTCGTAGCCAGTGGCGAGCCGCTCGCCGCTTGCCGGTAGCCAATGGCGAGCCTGTCGCCAGTGACGAGCCACTCGCCCTCTCCATTGCTCACCTTAGTACTAAGACTTAGTAATAAATTCGAAATAGAAAATGTATATGCTTACAGACAAGGTTAATAAAGCTTACCAAAATCCCCTCCTGTAATAGAATAAGACAAGAATAAAAGACGAGGCATGACACAGAGGACAGCTAAAAGATGGAAGTATGAAAAAGAGACCGGAATGCAAGGAAATAATCATAAGTATGTATAAATAAATTTAAATAAAATAAGATAGAATAGTTTGAAGGGCAATGACCCGAAAGTAAGGAAGATGAAGAACAAAAGAAAGAAAAAGTATGTTGAATAAAAGTACGAGAAGTAGCAAATGATGGAACTGGAATGAAAGAAAACAGATAGAAATAGGCTCCGATCATGTTGGAGGTAGGTGAAAAAAAAAAAAAAAAAAAAAAAAAAAAAAAAAAAAAAAAAAAAAAATAACCTAACCTAACAGTCGTCTGCCACCCACAGACCGAGAAACAGCGAAATCAGAGCGCTCCGCACTTAAAAATTGCTAAAAGTGGCCATATTAGCCGTAGAGACACGCGCGATACATCAAAAGTTGCGTAATTGCAAGGCGCATACGCGCACAGTGAAATCACACGTGATAAGTGACAGTGACACATAAAAAAGTGCGAAATAGTGACGTTTTTGAGGTTAAAACGAAGTTTGGACCATAAAACTCGTGATTACTCGAGTTTGGCTGATTGGATTTTTACGAGCGAAGTGCCGCGCACTGCGCCCTGACAAGCCCCGTCTTTTGACGCATCGCTCGGCTTCCTGTGACGTCACGCTGAGACGCCACAGTCAAAAAACAAAAACCACGTGTTGGCGTGGTTTCGTTTCCGGCCATCAGAGAGAGCTGAAATTTGGAGACCTCGTGCGCCGCATCAGCAGCAGCTCGGAACCGCAAGTCGCTGATTTTTATGTCTTATAATTTCTTTTTAAAAATAATTCTGTGTTCGAACTTTGACAGTTAATTTCTTTTTACCAAAGTGAGACGCGCGGTTTTTGAAACTGCTTAAAGTTGCGCGCTAGTTAGTTCTATCAAATTTTTAACTTAGAAAAATTTTAAAGGCTCTAGGACTTAAAAATTTTTTGAAAAACCAAATTTTTTGTATTTTCAAGAAATTTTTACATTTTCATATGATTAAATTTTTTCTGTGCATTGTGTTCTGTGCGCCTCTTCTTTCTGTATTTTTCGTGTATTTTTTCGGAATTTTTCGCCCACCGGTTCGGGAGTTATTTAATTTTTTCAATTTTTCTTTATATTTCCTAAATTAATTGTTTTTAATTGTTTCTGACCACGGGGTTGTCTTTAGAGTGGTCATATTACCCGACCGAAGCGGCAGCCGGGGTCAGAAAGAATCAAAAACAAAGAAGTTGAACTTTTTCGGCCATTTTGTTTTTTGATACCAGGTTTTATTTTTCGATTATCTCTCGAACCCCTCGTCGGAAAATTCCGAGAAAGGTGTCCCTGATACTTACTTTTCGGCCCCTATCCATCCTCATCAAAATTTTTCATTTTTGACGCACAGAAATTTTTTGTCCCGGGACCCCTTTAGGGAGCAAGAGGAGGTCAAGGGAGCACCCCTGGAGAAATCCCGGCAACTCTGCGACGTCTGGTTCAGGAGTTATCAGCTCCTAAAGCTGGAGTTTGACAGCTCGGCGGCCATTTTGTTTCTCTTCCAGCCGTCATAGCTCCTGAACTAGGAGTCCTAGCGACCTGCGGTTTTCTTCGGTGGACCCCGGGGCTCAGCATCTACCCGCCCCTCTAGGTTTCAGGCCGTTTCAGCGCTTGAAAATTTTGACTCCCGGAAGTGGTCCCGGAGGAGAGAGGAGAGAGAGTGAAGCCGGACAGAGAAGGTCCCACGGTTCTACGACCACCGGGAGCGGAGTTATAGCCGGTCAAAGTTGGACTTTGACAGTTCCGGCGGCCATCTTGGGTAATTTCAAACTCCGATATCTCCGAAACGGGAAGTCGTAGCGACCGGGGGTTTTCTTTGTGCAGAAGCCCGGTCGAAGGTCTACCCAACGAGATTGCTCTCAGGAAAATCCTGGACTTTTCAGCCTGAAAAATTTTCAGGTCTCCGATTTTCCTGAAACCGGTCTCCAACGGTGCGTCTCAGCGAGCCCTTTTCAGGGGGGAAAAACCGCGTCTCGATCTGACCACTGGTTCCTGAGATACGGCCTGGTATCTGATTTCGGCGGCCATCTTGGATCCGATACCGAAAGCGGAAACCGATCGTGTCTCCGGATCCCTTGGAGCTAGCGGGGCGTGCTTGGTGTCCCTGAACGCGGCTCAAAGAGAGCTATCCTTTGGGTGGGGTTTTGTAGCTCTACCTAGAGCCGCTTGTACTTTAATTTAAGTTTTTTGTTATTTTCATTCGTGTTTAGATTTAAGTTAGTTCTAAGACTAGCAGTGTACACTGCTAATTTATATTGTTTAGTAGACCGGCTCTACATAGAGTTTCTTGCAATTTTTTTTTATTTTTTTTTTAAGGATATTGCTGTAATTCTTTTTGATTTGTTTATAAGCCCTAGTCGGGATTATAACTTTGACAGAGTCTGTGACTCTATTATTTTTTGTTTCTACGTACGTTGACTTAAATTGTTTACCCAATTAGTTTCATTCGACACTGCACAAGCACCTATTTTACAACTTTTACAACACGGTAACTTGTGCCCTGTTATTTAGACGTTTTCCTTTATACGAGGAACGACACTACCTCCGACATGCTAGGTTTAAGAACCCCCGTAAAGGGGGCACAAACAGCCGAAGCAGAGACTTCTCCAAAGTGTACTGGAGAAAAGAGCGTTAGGGCGAGCATTGGGGAGTGGGAGGCTGCAGGAGCAAGCTCTACACCCCCACCAAGAACACCAAGGCAGAGCCCAGAAAAACGACCTAAACAGCCACAGGCACAGGCGCAGCGCACAAGGAAAGAGAACGCAAACAAAACGTTCGACTCAATACCTGCGTCTCCCTCGTCACCGGCACAGGGCCACAAAAACCGTTTGGCGGAAGCGCGGGCCTGCCTTTTAAAAGGCAAATTAAATATAAATAGCTCTAAAAATACCAAGACGGAGATTAAGAACAGCGTTATCGCGGCCTTGGATCGGCTGTACGTGCTGGTTAGGGAGTCGGAGGCGGAAGGCAAGAAGGGAGGAACAAAAGCGGTAACAAGTGGACCATCGAAACAGAACGGGGCTAAGGAAGTCGAAACCGCAATACCTAAGCCCCCGACTCCTGACCAGGACGTAATGGTTATGGCCTTAGAGGAGCACTCCAGACTGCTGATTGAAAACAGCAGAAAACTGGATGACCTAAGAAAAAAGGAGCAAAGCAAATCCGCCGCCACCAATGCACCTCATCCTAGTGACCATGATCTGGTCGAAAGACTGAAGGAGCACAAAAAACAGATTGAGGCCAATAACACAAAAATGGAAGAACTAAGGGAAACTCTAAACTTCGCGCTGGAGAAGCTGGCCGACAGGACTTATGCCAGTGTAGCCGCGGGTCACGCCGGCCACTCTGGAAACCCTACTTTGGAGAGAGGAACTCTCCACTCCGTATGTGTCACCTCTACAAATGAGACGGCGACCGGAGAGGAGGTTCTAAGCAAGATCCGGGAAGTAGTGGATGCGAAGGAAGGGTGGATTAGGGTGGAAAGGGTGAGAAAGGCGAGAGACCGCAAGGTTATTATTGGCCTAAAGACGAAAGAAGACAGGGAAAAGATTAAGGAAAGGATTAAAAAGAAAGGAGTCGATCTCAGCGTGGAGGAGGTCGAGAACAAGGACCCATTGCTGGTGCTCAGGAGTGTGCTCGCGGTTAACACTGACGAGGACATCATAAAAGCCCTGAGGAACCAAAACAGGAGTGTTTTTGGCGACCTCGACACTGAGAACGACAGGATAAAGGTACGCTACCGGAGGAGGACGCGGAATCCCCACACCAGTCATGTAGTCGTCAGCGTATCGCCCATCATCTGGCAGCGAATGCTGGACAAGGGTTACGCACATGTGGATCTTCAGCGTATCCGGGTCGAAGATCAGACCCCACTGATACAGTGCACCCGCTGCTTGGGTTTTGGGCACGGCAAAAAGTACTGCACAGAGTCAGTGGACCTGTGTAGTCATTGCGGTGGCCCACACCTAAGGAGTGGGTGCGCCGACTGCTTGGCTGACGTACCCCGAGCTGCAAAAACTGCACAAGGGAAGGTCTGGAACGAGCTGCCCACAACGCATTTAGCCACGATTGCCCTACGAGGAAGAGATGGGACGAAATAGCGAGGGCAACCGTGGCTTACTGCTAAGGGCAGCCAGAAGGAATACAGATATATAATCGCGCAAGCGAACCTCCAGCGATCCAGACTGGCGACCGATGAGCTGATGATCGAGGCGGAAAGGCGCAGAGTAGCAGTCGCACTCATCCAGGAGCCGTACGTGGGATCCATCGGGGAAATGAGGAGTCGCAGAGGGGTGAGGATTTTCCAGAACACCAGTCTGGGCGGGGGAACTGTAAAAGCCGCTATAGCGGTCTTTGACCCCAACTTAGACGTGATACAGTTCCCCAAGCTTACCACCAATAACATCGTGGTGGTAAGGATTCAGACTGGTGCCTGGAAGATCAATCTAACCTCCGTCTACTTTGAATGCCCCCAGCATGATTACCCTATCGATGCGGACCTGGATCGCCTGGCCCACATAAGCCAGCAAATCGGCTCGTCAGGATGGATTGTTGGAGGTGACGTTAACGCGAAAAGTGCGTGGTGGGGTAGTCCCACGAATGATCGTAGGGGAGAGGAACTCGCCGGCTGTCTCGACGAGCTGGATCTGGCCATACTGAACCAGGGAAAGGTACCAACATTCGATACCATCAGGGGGGGAACGGTACCAGAGCTTTGTCGACATCACGGCTTGCACATCGAATATCCTGGGCTTCGTTGACAGGTGGAATGTAGTGGAGAATCTCACGAGTTCGGATCATAATGGCATGGTATTTAACTTAAACCTGAAAAGATCCAAAGGCGCTAGCATATCTAGGACAACAAGGAAGTACAACACCAAAAAGGCTAATTGGGATGAGTTTAATGAGAAACTCGCCCAATTATTCATAGAAAATCAAATCACAATAGCAGATATTAAACAGATAAACAGCACAAAACAATTGGAACAACTTACACACAAAATTATACAGTCCATAGATATTGCCTGCAAACAGTCCATGCCAACTAAGAAAAATAAGGAAGTACTTACCGTGCCATGGTGGTCCGAAAAACTTGCGGAGATGAAGAGAGAGGTGACCCGTAGAAAGCGCAGGATTCGTTGTGCAGCCCCAGTCCGAAAGTCCAAAGTTATTCAAGAGTACCTGGAACAGAAAAACGCGTATGAGTCGGAGGCAGCGAAGGCTCAGATAGACAGCTGGCGGGAGTTCTGCGGGAAGCAGGATAGGGAGAGCATGTGGGACGGGATATACAGGGTCATAGGCAGAACAGCGCGGAGAAGCGAAGATCTACCGCTGATAAAGGACGGGGTGACCCTGGACGCGAAGGGCTCCGTTCAATTACTGGCTGAGACGTTTTACCCGGAGGACCTCGATACCAACGACAACCAGCGGCACCGTGAAACCCGAAGGAGAGCCGAAGAGGTGAACGCCGGGGGACAAGTTGGTGCTTGCGACCCGCCGTTTACCATGGAGGAGCTCATGAGGGCGATCGAGTCCTTTAGTCCGAAGAAGGCCCCGGGAGAAGACGGTTTCACAGCGGACATCTGTCTTCGCGTTGTGAAGGCCCACCCAGAAACAATGCTGCAGTTTTTCAATAAATGCCTCGAGTGTGAGTATTTCCCAGCAGCTTGGAAGAGAGCTGTTGTCATAATTCTGCGGAAGCCTGGCAAGAGCGACTACACCATTCCCAAATCCCATAGACCGATCGGCCTCCTGTCAATTATGGGCAAAACTTACGAGAAGCTGTTGGTGACCCGACTCAAGTATCACATATTGCCAAGGATGAGCCCCCGCCAGTACGGGTTCATGCCGCAGCGCAGCACCGAAGACTCCCTCTATAGCCTTATGCAGTACATCCGCAATAAGTTGAAACAAAAGAAAATGATCACTTTGATTTCACTAGATATAGAAGGAGCCTTCGATAGCGCATGGTGGCCCGAAATCCGAGTCCGACTGGCGGAGGAGAACTGTCCGCTGAACTTGAGAAGGGTCATCGACAGCTATCTTAGTGACAGAGAGGTCGTGGTTAGGTATGCGGGAGAACAACACACAAGATCCACAAGAAAGGGTTGTGTCCAAGGTTCCATAGGAGGCCCAATTCTATGGAACTTATTGTTGGACCCCCTCTTGAAGGATCTTGCAAATGGGGGTAGCTACTGCCAGGCCTTCGCAGATGACGTGGTCATGGCGTTTGACGGAAGCACAGCACAGGAGATTGAAGGGCAGGCTAACCCCGCTCTCGAGCGTGTCCGGGCGTGGGAGTCAAGAGCAAACTTAAGTTTGCTCCACATAAAACAAATGCGTTGCTTATTACAAACAAGCTTAAGTACGACACCCCGCGCCTCGTCATGGGAGGGATAGAGGTTGGTTTTGCGGAGGAAGTGAAACTCCTAGGTGTGACCATAGACAATAAGCTAACATTCAACAGCCATATAACCAATGTTTGCAGGAAAGCTGCGGGGATATACAAGCAACTGACAAAGGCGGCAAAAGTTAGCTGGGGACTTCATCCCGAAGTTGTCAAAACGATTTACGTGGCAACCATAGAGCCAGTGATACTGTATGCCGCGAGCGTATGGGCACCGGCTGCAGAGAAGCTGACGACGCGAAAGAAGTTTGAGGTCATACAGAGAGGCATAGCGCAAAAACAGTGCGGGGCCTACCGCACTGTCTCCCTCAACGCCGCGTTGCTGCTAGCGGGGATGCTCCCACTAGACCTCCGAGTCCGTGAGGCAGCTTTACTTTATGAAGCCAAGAGGGGAGCAAACCTGCCGCAGCTTGGCGACAGGGAGATTGAGCGGAGAGGGTCCGCGCTGGAGACACCACATCCAGCGGAGCAAACCAGCATCGAGTTTGGGATCCTGGCCGATCAGGATGCCCTAAACAAGAACGAGCAATACACAACTAGGATATACACCGACGGGAGCAAGATTGGTGGCAGGGTCGGCGCCGCATTATCTATTTGGCAAGGCGACGCCGAGACTAGGGCCGTCAAGCTTGCGCTCTCGGACTACTGTAGCGTGTATCAGGCCGAGCTCCTAGCCTTACAAGAGGCTACAAGTGTGGCTCTGAACAGTGCGGGGTCTTCTTTTGGGGTCTATAGCGACTCTAGGGCGGCTCTGCAAACCATTTCGAACCATCGTTGCCTCCACCCGCTCGCCATAGCCACAAGAGAGAACTTAACATCAATCTCCCTCCAAGGCAAGGAACTTTCCTTGTTTTGGATAAAGGCACACGCGGGATTGGATGGCAACGAGAGGGCCGACCAGCTAGCCAAAGAAGCCGCTGTAGCATCCAAAAGAAGACCAAACTATGATCTTTGTCCGGTATCACACATCAAGAGAATCCTTCGAAAGGATTCCCTTGATGTGTGGAACCGGAGGTATGTGGAAGGTACGACCGCGTCGACCACGAAGCTATTCTTCCCCAATGTGGTGGAAGCGTACGGAGTGGTCCGAAAGATGGTCCCGCGCGGCATTATTACCCAGATATTGACCGGCATGGTGGATTCTCCGAGTACTTAAATCGCTTTAAGTGCAAGGAGAATCCATCATGCCCCTGCGAACCAGGGGTGCCCGAGACAATTGCCCACCTGCTCCTTGAATGTCCCCAGTATGGAGTGCAGAGGTTTGACCTGGAAAATAAAATAGACATTAAACTAACTAAAGACAATATAAGAGACATAATGATGGGAAAAAATAGAGAATGATTTATAAAATATTGTATAGAAGTAGCAAGCAAAACCATTGTTAAAAATAAAAATAGATAAGAAAAAGTATGTTTAAATGATATACTGAGTATATTAGTAATAAGCATGCAAAATATATAGAGTATAAATAAAATAGTACTAAATGTAAGAGTAAGTAAGAAAATTGTAAGCAAGTAAAATAAGTACCAAACAAAAATGTGTCCGAAAAAGTGTTTACAAATGTTGACACCCTAAAAACTGTAATACATTATAGATATAAGATAGTTAAGTTAAAATTGTAAGAATGTAGAATTGTTGGAAATTATAAATAAAGAAACCCGGGGACCCTCTCCCCTCCTTTGTTGAAAGAGCAAGAAAATAGTAAAGCATGGTAACAGAGGACAGCTAGAGAGATACGATAGTATGTAAAAGAGGAAGGAAAGGAATGTAAGATGAAATATAACAATAAGTTAAGTAAAAATTAGATAGATAGAATAGCTAATAATGATAGTAAGAATGAGGAAGAAAGATAGAAAGAAAAGGAATGCAGCATGAAAGTGCGAGAAGGATAAGTGATAGAACTGGAGTGAAACGGCATTGTAAACATAGGCTCCGATCATGTTGGAGGTAGTCAGGAATTTAAAAAAAAAAAAAAAAAAAAAAAAAAACCTAACCTAACCTAACCTAACCTCGAGCATGGTTTTGTTTCCCTTAATAATGGAAAACCGACGAGGGTTAAATTTGTGGATGGTTCACTTCGAGAAAGCTCTCCTGATGTCAGCTTTTGCACTTCGGATATTGCTGTAGATTTTAGTGGGATGTGTCTAATGAGCATTTGGGTAGTGATCATCTTCTAAATTAAGCTTAAATTACAAGGATGACCCTCATTTTGTACAAAGAATGAATTTTAAAGGCGTAGATTGGTCAGGCTATCGAGACTGTTTAAAGGAGTCTTTTAAGGATGATTTCTCTTTTGTGCATAATGATGTTCAGATGTTATATGACATTTTTGATGCTCGTGTTAAGGAAGCGTTAACCAAAAATGTTCCTATGGTTAAAATTTGTACAAACCCTACGCGCGATTTTAAGCCCAAGAGATACTGGAGTCCCTTGCTTTCCAAGGTTGTTGCAGAAAGGCGGCTTGCGTTGGGTCGATTCAGGCGAAACCCGACTCCCGATAATTTGAGTTTTATGCAGAAAAAGGTTGCTGAGGCGCAGCGTATTATTCGAAATGCCAAATCCCAGAGTTGGCAGAGGTTTTGTCAAAGTATTGGTGAAACTACAACTGCGTCGGATATGTGGAATCAAATGAAATGGATGAAAGGCTATTCTCGGTCTGGTGTTATTGCGTCAAAAGAAAGTCAGCTGAAATTATTGCGCTCTCTTACGCCTGACTATGTGCAATCCGAAACACCTATGTTTTGCTCAGACAATCCTTTTCTCGAGATTGAATTTTCTTTAGAGGAATTTAATAGTTGTTTAAAAAAGAAAAATTCTGCGCCAGGTGTTGATGGGATAACGTATGAAGTGATTTTCAATTTGCCATCTGCTGCCAAATTATTTTTGCTCAAGTTGTATAATCTAATCTTCATGTCCGGTGTTGTGCCTAAGCAATGGCGGGATATTCAGGTCATACCTATTCCAAAGTCTAGTCATATGCAAGATCAGTTGGCAAAACTAAGGCCCATTTCTTTAATGTCCTGTGTGTGCAAAATTTTCCATTCCATGCTGGGGAAACGTTTAGAGTGGTTTATGGAGAAGAATGAGGTTTTTCCAAAGATATGGTAGGCTTTAGAAGAGGCCAATCGTGTGTGGATTGTTTAGCTCGCCTTATTTCTTATGCACAAATCGGTTTTTCAATGAATATGTCCACCCTCGCATGTTTTTTGGACATCGAAGGAGCATATAATAATGTGTCGGTAGGAAAAGTTGTAAACATTTTAGATTATTTGGGAGTTGGTGCAAATTTTTGTAAGTATTTATGGACTTTCTTGAGTGAAAGACATCTCATTTTACGAGACCAAAATACTGACTTTTCCATTATTCGATGGACTGATAGAGGTTTGGCCCAAGGAGACCTCTTTCTCCTCTTTTATTTAATATTGCTACGTATCAAATTTGTCATAAGATAGATAAAGTTCATATTTCACAATATGCGGATGATTTTGTTTTGTATATTAGGTCAAAGTCTTTGCAAGATAGTGTTGGTAGTATGCAAAATTCATTGTGCACAATGGTAGATGTGTTAGATAGTTTAGGGTTAGACGTTTCAGCCAGTAAGTCAAAATTCTGCGTATTTAGCAAAGGTCATAAGGTTCAGCATGTAAGTCTTGAAATTTGCGGTAGTCAATTGTGCTCTGATATCACAGTCAAGTATTTAGGAATGTGGCTAGATAGGTCGTTGCGTTGGGGAAAACATATAGGTTATGTTGTTGAAAAAAACTCAAAGATTTCTTAAAATCCTGAAAACTTTAGCTGGTGCTTCTTGGGGTGTTCATCCTAAGCACCTTCGTAGATTATACATTTCGTTGATTCGTAGTAGAATGGATTACGCTTGTTATTTGTATAATAACAGTGCTAAGACGCATATGTACCTATAAGCTTGAGAAAATTCAAAACCAGGCTCTAAGGGTGATTGGAGGGTTCATAAGGTCTACGCCTATTCACGTCATGGAAAGTGAACTGTGTATAGCACCTTTGTATGTCAGAAGTCGTTACCTTGCGTTTAGATTTTGTTTAAAAGCTTTGACCTATTCAAATAATATTACATGATCCGTGAGTTGAGCAATGTTTGCCAAAGCGGATATTGGAATGGCAGGAGGAAACCATTGCTAGCTGATGTGTTTGTAGAGGTTTCTGATGAGCATATTTCCTCGTCATGTCCATTACCTATGTTTAAGTTAGATATGTGGGTGTCAAAATTCCAGGTAAGTGATGTTTTGTTTAGTAATCTAGAATGTATTCAGGGGGCTAAACGTGAATACAATCGTCACGTTCTTCGTCTGGAGGTAATCTTAGAGCTGGAAAGAAAGTATTCCAGTTTTCATAAAATATTTACTGATGGATCAAAGTGTGGTGATAAGTTAGGAGTAGCATTTTTTGATCCTATTTGTAATAAAAAGGCACAATTTAAAATCTCTCACGGGTTATCAATTATGTCTGCAGAGCTTTGTGCTATTTATGAGGCCTGTAATTAAACATTTTCTTGCTCAAAAATAGAGACAAATTACGTACAGACCAACCAAGCTTGTACATTTAAGTAACCCCTGGGTACTTCTCCTAGGAGGTATCCAGAGCAATCTTATAGTGTTAAAGGACTCGGCAGTTTACCGCAGTTGCTTCGAAACAAATTAAAAAAAAATGAGTCACGTTAGGCTACAGTGACTAATTTTAAAAATGTAGGTTTCAGAATGTTGGGTTCCTAAAAGTTAGGTTATATAGGTATAGGTTGTTTTAAAAAAAAAGGGTAGGTTTGGTTTGATTGATCTCAAATACTTCTGTAGGTTTCAGATTGTTAGGTTCCAAATAGTTGCATTTCAATAAGTTAATAAATAATAATTTAAAAATCGGTCGTGCGAGTGCGAGTGACTCGCGCATAAAGGGTTCCGCACCTCCGTACAATGTTTTAAAAACAAATAGTTCAGTAATAATTTTTTTGTAAGTCGTGTCTTTTTATTACAGAGTTCCTATGGCCAACATCTAACTTCATCATCAGATCAGCTCTACGTCATAATAATATCATGTCAAAATATCTCTTTTCAATCTAGGCTATTACAAACACTTATGAATGTCAAAATAATAATAATAATAGTATAATAAGAAAAATACACCCATGCATGCATACACACACACACACACACACGCACGCACGCACGCACGCACGCTAAAATTTATATTTATTTGATACCAAGCAACATTTGTTTTTTTTTTTCCTTTTTTTTCTGTTTTTTCATATTTACTGCCAGCCAATGTTGCTTGGTTGCAGTCTAAGTAGTTTTTAATTAAGTTGAATAATTGTATTGTAATAATTACTGCGGCCGGCCCTCTTCGAAGGGACCAGTCTGAAAACCAGCGCTGGGTAACATAAACTCAGCACATGCTGAGATTGGGACCCATTGCCCTTACTACACATTGTTTCTAACCGCAAATTAATTGTAATGTCTAGGTTAAGTTTGTGGCAATAAAGATGTTTATTATTATTATTATTATTCTCTTTATTTATTTTTTATTCTTAGGGTTAGGTTTTTATAATAGTTATAAGAAGTAAAATACAGAAAAGTACATACAAAATAAAAATATTATAAAAACCTAACCTAGTTTGCCGCCGGTAACGGGGTAGGGCCCAAGCTACCGGTGGTCAGGGCCGCAGAGTGAGGAACCTCCGGACGATGCGTGCCGTGTCCAGAAGTACCGCCTTCTGTATCTGGCCCTTGATCCAGCCATCTAGCGAGAGTCTCTTGAGATGTTGGTCGAGACTCTTCGCTATTAGACCGTTTGCCGAAACGACTATCGGACAATGATCGTAGAGTCAACATCCCACATAGCAGTCACCTCGTGAGCCAAGTCAAGGTACTTGCTGAGTTTGTCCTTCTCGGCCTTCACGAGGTTCTCGTCATGTGGGATGGTGATATCAACGAGCACTGCCTGGCGGTTTGATCGATCTGTCAGCACGATATCAGGCTTATTGGCTACAATAGTCCTGTCCGTGATGACAGATCGATCCCAATAGAGCGTGGCACGACCATTTCAAGAACTGGCGCAGGGACATACCTATAATTACCTATATTATTATTATTATTATCATTGTCATCGGATTTATACATGCAAGCAAAATTTCAACTCAATCGGTTGAAGATATCCACTTCAAATTTAAGTTGAAATCCATACTAATATTATAAATGCGAAAGTAACTCTGTCTGTCTGTCTGTCTGTCTGTCTGTCTGTCTGTCTGTTACGCTTTCACGCCTAAACCGCTGAACCGATTTTGATGAAATTTGGTACAGAGATAGAATAGACCTTGGGAAAGAACATAGGCTACCTTTTATTGCAAAAAAGAGGCTTTAAGGGGTTGAAATAGGGGATGAAAGTTTATATGGTGGAAGTTCATCGCTGTCAAAGATAAAACTATGAAACTTGGCATTTAGGCACTTAATAAGAAATAAGTCTATATTTGTTTGAGCTTTTTTGAAAATTCGACCTGTGAGGGGATGAAATAGGGGTTGAAAGTTTATGCGGAAGGTCGTCATTATCGAAGATAAATCGATGAATCTTTATTAAACTTGCCATTTCGGCACATGAAAAGAGATAAATAGATATTTGTTCGCACGTTTTTTAAAATTCTTCGTGTGAGGGGGTGAAATAGGGGATGAAAGTTTATATGGAAGATCGTCATTGTCGAAGATAAATCGATGGTTCTTTATGAAACTTGGCATTTGGGTACGTGATAAGAGATAAATAGATATTTTTTCGCGCGTTTTTAAAAATTCTTCCTGTGAGGGGGTGAAATAGGGGATGAAACTTTATATGGAAGATCATCATTGTCGAAGATAATTCGACGGTTCTTTATGAAATTTGGCATTTGGGCACGTGCTAAGAGATAAATACATATTTGTTCGCGCGTCTTTAAAACTCTTCCTGTGAGGGGTGAAATAAATCGATGGTTCTTTATGAAACTTGGCATTAGACTACTTATAAGAAATAAATAGATATTTGTTCAAGCGTTTTTGAAAATTTTACCTGCGAGGGGATGTTAGCAGAGGAGATGATGCAATGTTAGTAGAGCCTTCTAAACTCATAGGCAAAATGTACGCGATGTGGGGTGATTTTAGATTTTAGATTAGTCAATAAGTGATTATGTATTACTAACAAAATGGATTGAAAAGTCTGAATAAATATGATTATTATTATTATTAGATGGCGTATTCACATAGACAGTCAGACATGAAAAATTATGATTTTCAGATTTTTCTTATTAATTGTGCTATAAGAGCTACCTTTATGCAAAATACCAAGTTTCTAGGACAGCCGGAAGTACCCTATAACTTTTTCTGTTAAGGCAATTGGTTTGGAAACACCTTTTTAATGACTGTAGCTTTTGATTGCCTTGACTTAGAGGTTTGATAGATGGACGGACGGATAGCAAAGTAATCCTATAAGAGTTCATTTTTTTTCCTTTTTAGGTACGGAACCCTAAAAAACATTTGCTCCAGCGCTTTTCGAATTTCAACCTATTTACTTGAAAATATGGGGATGAAAGTTCTTAAGGAATTCCAAACAAATTACTACATATAAGTATATTTATCGGAAATATGTGTAGCTATGCTTAGTAAAAATGCCGTCTTAATTATAATCCTACCCTCCTAACTTACAATAATGGACGTAAGGTGTCAAGAGTTCACAATGAAGAATTAGTCCTTTTGTGTTGGCAGGGTAGAATACACGTCGTATTGCTAAATTGTAGCTACCCGCAAAATATTTATGTTTTACCAAAGAACATCGGGTGGATGGATGGATGGAAGAACAAAAAAAATAGTTGATATTTATAGCAATGTATTAAAATAGGTTATTTTCGGTAAACCGTAGAAGTTTCTATGTACTATTATTGGCAGAATAGGTATCCTAAATAAATTAAATACTTCCCAAAATTACTATTCCACGCGGACGAAGTCGCGGGCAAAAGCTAGTATTTAATATTTTAATGTTTTAATTCCACCTGAACAAACATAATTAGTTACATTACATTACAATATAATAAAAACATATCACCAAAATGTTAGCACTAGGTGCAAGTATTTTGAATAAGGAACAATTTTAAATTCTCATCCTCTTTGGCTGTCGTCCTGTCGGACGCTGAATAGCGCTTTACTCTTGCCATGCGCCAAAAAATTGGCTGAACGCAGTATTTCGGCCGAACAGCGCGTACTTATTATTAAGAATTAGTGAATAAATCTTAACCTGATATTAAAATTTGACCTTGTAAATAAATAGTGTTACTTAGTATAAAATATTATAACGGTAATTTTTTAGTGTAAAAAATATTAAATACAGCGGCTGTGAGTGCTCTATTGAAGGTGGCTTTTGTGAAGTGTGTGTCGGAGGTTTGTGGATCATAATTTGTTATTAAGTCTTAATGCTGCACAAAAAAATAAACCACGGTCCAGACAATTATTTTAATTACCGAAGGTTTTATAAAATAGCACTAATAAAATCGCAAATTATTAAGTAGTTATACATTAAACTACAGGGTCACGGGCGTTGCCCCTGGCAACTGGCGGCCGTCATCTTGGCAGCGTAGCAATCAAAAACCGCTGAATGAAACACGTTTCTTGTATGACGACTCCCTTTAATTTGTAACTTTATTTTATTTTTAGTATTTTTTGTTGCGGCCTCTGTAATACATAATCTGTGTAAATTTCAAGTGCCTAGCTATTACGGCTCAAGAGATAGAGCCCTGTGATAGACGGACAGACAGACAGCGGAGTCTCAGTAATAGGGTTCCGTTGGCACCCTTTGGGTACGAAACCCTAAAAAGTATCACGTTTGGCTTTGTTAAATCACCATAGCATAGACGGAAGTAACGGACGGACGGAGATAACGTGCGTGCGGTTGAATATATTGCTTAGTTCAACAAGTCGCCTCTGCCATGTTAGTGTATAGGAGTAACAAACTTCCTTCTGTACCTATCCTATACATCTATTCATCCTTACATACTTTCACAGTTATAATATTGGCAGGATATTGGTTTTGTTTAGCCTGTTAGATCAAGTGGGATAAAAGTTTAATGAACGGGACTCGCGTTCGGACAAATTCACCAACCAAGAAAAGTTGAATAACCTTGCCCACCTCTCCCGCCCCCCGGTCACTAGCTTAGCTACATCACCTCAGTCGGTAGGTATTTAACACGTTTTTCCCAATTATTGCCCAAATGTCGCATATTTTACAATTTTATTGTTTTGAAGCGGGTAGATATTAAATTTCCACGTCTTATAATGCCCCTTTCATCCACCAGTCATCTCTAGAAATTAATAAAAACTAGGTTTTGTGTTTTAATAACTCGAAAAAATAGCTTTAGTTTATAAAATGCACTCAAATTTCTGGTTTTGTTTAATTTTAAACACTTTAAAGTGAAACATTATCGAAGTTACAATTCTTCATAAGTTACATAATGCTGCTGCTACAGGATTTGTAGGGTTCCGTACGTGAATAATGTCATTGAACCCTATTGCTAACGTTTCATCTTCCGTTTTTTCGTCAAACGGGCTGTATCACGTGAGCAGTAAGCAGTGAGGTAGACAACCAAAATTTGCACATACTTAATGTGAATTTCTATTGCCATGACGATAACAAAGGAGGGTCCCCCTACAAGAAACGTATTACTTTTTAACCGACTTCAAAAAAGGAGGAGGTTCTATGTTCCAAGTTCCAATGTTTGTATTTTTTTATTTTATTTTTGTATATGTTCGTCGATTACTCAGTAAATTGTGGACCGATTTTCAAAATTCTTTTTTATTCGAAAGGGTACTCTTTTGAGGTGGTCCCTTTGTCACCAAATCAAGATCTGATGATGGGATCCTAGGAAAATCGAGGGCAAACCTCAAATTTTATAGGCACACCCATGGCGATAAGTATTTACATTCAGAAAGTATCATTTGGTAAACTGGACCTGATGAAGAAGACCGTAGATGACCAATGGAACTCGTCAAAGCTACGTAATGCTCGCTCGTCATTAGACAAACCGAAACGATCATGATTAATATACCTAGATAAGCTACTAAGAAGGAGCTTTAAGTTAATAATTTTTGGAACTGATCTGATGCTGAAGCCGGAAGGTAGGCAACGGAACTCTGTTATAAAACAACGGAACTAGGCCGTGTTTGGGCTTCATGGAATCGTTGTGCTTCGTACGTTGGCTATGAATCACTCAAAAGTGAGAAATAAAGTTAATTTTTAATAAAAAGTAAAACTGACTTCAAAAAAATAACAAAACATGGAACCGACTACAAAACCCTTGAAAATATTTTTCTAGGTAGGTACATACTAGTTCGAAGTCGGTGACTCAGCACGAGCCAGCAGGATCGATTGAAACCCATAGTATGTAGGTAGGTGAGGTAGACGACTATTGCATTGTTCCATTCTTGCTGGTTCGTGCTGAGGCACAGACTTCGAGCTAGTAGGTACCTACCTAGAAAAATATCATCAAGGGTTTTGTAGTCGGTTCCATGTTTTGTTATTTTTTTGGAGTCGGTTTTATTTACAACGTTAGATCGATTAATTTGTGACCTGATTTTATTATTTAACCTCCGACGCAAAAAGAAGGGGTGTTATAAGTTTGACCGCTATGTGAGTCTGTGTGTCTGTCTGCCTGTCTGTGGCACCGTAGCACTTAAACGGGTGGACTGATTTAAACGTGGTTTTTATTTTAAAGCAGGCTTTTTAGCGATGGTTCTTAGACGTTTCATCAAAATCGGTTCTGCCGTTTTTGAGATATTGAACTTTGAAGTGACAAATTCGGGGGTTTTCCAACTATTTGTTTATAGTATTTATAACTTATTTTATTTAGGTATTTAACGTAATTATTATATATACATAGCCTAGTTCTATATTATTTAATGTTTATCTTTGTGATATATGTATACACTGAAGGTGTATAAATTGTTACCAGACACTATTTAATTAAGGGGTGACTTTGTCTTAAAATTAAAAATGTTTTTCGTCTTCCCATTCAAAAAGCCCAATCAGCTGATTTACTAAGGTATTAACGGAAAAGGAAAAAAAAATATTTCGAATTTCTACCCATTTTCATGAAATGTTAACTTTTTACCCGACTGCCCGAAGGAGGGTTATATTTTTCAGGCGTATGTATGTAAGTATGTATGTATGTATATTTTGTAAACATTATTTTTATTTTAGTCTTAATTAACCTGTACATTATATTAGGTTTAACTATAGGTGGAACGTGTTATCTTAACTACGCAAAACTTCTAAGTTGGTGACTCAGTCTATGAATTTTTAGTAATAATTTGTAAATATTGAATGAATATCAATACTATCAATACTAATATTATAAATGCGAAAGTAACTCTGTCTGTCTGTCTGTCTGTTACGCTTTCACGCATAAACCGCTGAACCGATTTTGATGAAATTTGGTACAGAGATAGAATAGACCTTGGGAAAGAACATAGGCTATCTTTTATTGCGAAAAAGAGGCTTTACGGGGTTGAAATAGGGGATGAAAGTTTATAAGGTGAAAGATCGTTGCTGTCGAAGTTAAAACCATGAAACTTGGCATTTAGGCACTTAATAAGAAATAAATCGATATTTGTTTGAGCTTTTTTGAAAATTCGACCTGTGAGGGGGTGAAATAGGAGATGAAAATGTATATGGAAGGTCGTCATTATCGAAGATAAATTGATTAATCTTTATTAAACTTGCCATTTTGGCACGTGATAAGAAGAAAATAGATATTTGTTGGCGCGTTTATTAAAATTCTTCGTGTGAGGGGGTGAAATAGGGGATGAAAGTTTATATGAAAATTCATCATTGTCGAAGATAAATCGATGGTTCTCTATGAAACTTGGCATTTGGGCACTTATAAGAAATAAATAGATATTTGTTCGCGCGCTTTTTTTAAATTCTTCCTATGAGGGGGTGAAATAGGGGATGAAACTTTATATGGAAGATCGTCATTGTCGAAGATAAATCAATAGTTCTTTTTGAAACTTGGCATTTGGGCACTTATCCTTCCTTACTATTATAAAGGGGAAAGTGAGTTTGTTTGTTTGTTTGTTTGTTACGCTTTCACGCCGTAACTACTGCACCGATTCCTATGAAATTTTGCATACGTCATATTAGAGGTCCAGAATAAATAATAGGATATTTTTTATCCCGAAAAAAATTGCCATTCCCAAGGGATGACCAAAAGTTTGTTTTTGTATTCTAACCGCGGAGCTGACTGAGCTGACTTAATAATGTGTTAAAAAGCATGCTTGCTTGCTTGCTGCACCATTTCTTGCATAATCACATGCTTGCTTACACGATTGCTTCCACGCTTGCTTGCATGATTTAATGCATGCTTGCTTGCATGCTTGCTTGCATGCTTGAATGCAGGCTTGAATGCATGCTTACTACTAGCACTATTTCTTGCAAAATTTCATGCTTGCTTGCATGCTTCAATGCATGCTCGAATGCATGCTTGCTTGCACTATTCCTTGCATAATTACATGCTTGCTTACATGCTCACTTACATGCTCACTTGCATGCCTTCTTGCATGCCTGCTTGCATATTTGTTTGCCTGCTTGCATGTTTGTTTGCTTGCTTGCATGCTTGCTTGCATGCTTGCTTGCATGCTTGCTTGCATGCTTGCTTACATGCTTGCTTGCAGCAGAGCTTGCAACATTCCTTGCATAATTACATGCTTACTTACATGCTCACTTTCATGCTTGCTTGCATGCTTGCTTGCATGCTTGCTTGCATGTTTGCTTGCATGCTTGCTTGCATGATTTCTTGCATGCTTGCTTGCATGCTTGAATGCATGTTTGCTTGCATGCTCGAATGCATGCTTACTACTAGCACTATTTCTTGCAAAATTACATGCTTGCTTGCATGCTTGAATGCAGCTTTGAATGCATGCTTGCTTGCATGCTTGCTTGCATGCTTGCTTGCATGCTGACTTGCATGCTTACTTGCACGCTTGCTTGCATGCTTGCTTGCATGCTTGAATGCATGTTTGCTTGCATGCTCGAATGCATGCTTGCTTGCACTATTCCTTACATACTTGCATGCTTGCTTGCATGCTAGAATGCAGCTTTGAATGCATGCTTGCTTGCATGCTCGAATGCATGCTTGCTTGCACTATTCCTTGCATAATTACATGCTTCCTTACATGCTCACTTGCATGCTTGCTTGCATGCTAGAATGCAGCTTTGAATGCATGTTTGCTTGCATGCTCGAATGCATGATTGCTTGCACTATTCCTTGCATAATTACATGCTTGCTTGCATGCTTGCTTGCATGCTTGCTTACATGCTCACTTGCATGCTTGCTGGCTTGCTTGCTTGATTGCTTGCTTGATTGCTTGCTTCTTTGAAATGTTAATGGTTAACGCGAGCGAAGCCGCGGGTAAAAGCTAGTAAGAAAAAAATAGATATTTGTTCAAGCATTTTTGAAAATTTTACCTGCGAGGTGATGTTAGCAGAGGGGATGATGCAGTGTTAGCAGAGCCTTCTAAGCTCAAGTAAAATGTACGCAATGTGGAGTAATTTTAGATGGCTTATTGACATAGACAGTCAGACATGAAAAATTATAATTATCAGAATTTTCTTATTTATTGTGCTATTATAATATAAGAGCTACCTTTATGCAAAATTCCAGGTTTCCAGGCCAGCCGGAAGTACCCTATAACTTTTTCTGTTATGGCTATTTACATGGAAACACCTTTTTAATGACTGTAGCTTTTGATTGCCTTGACTAAGAAGTTTGATTTTTTCACAGCTTCGGGACTATTTACCTGAGTTTAGGGTTTCAATTTCAAATCGATACCGATACACCGCGCGTTTACGAGTTAAAGGGTCTTGACAGAGACGGACAGACGTATAGCGAAGTGACCCTATAAGGGTTCAATTTTTTCTTTTGAGCTTCGGAACCCTAAAATATTTGATCCGGCCCTTTTCAAAGTTCGACCTATTTACTTGAAAATATGGGGATGAAAGTTCTTAAGGAATTCCAAAGAAATTACTATAAGTATATTTATCGGAAATATGTGTAGCTATGCTTAGTAAAAATGCCGTCTTAATTATAATCCTACCCTCCTAACTTTCAATAAAAGATGTAAGGTGTCAAGAGTTCACTATGAAGAATTAAATAGTCCTTTTATATTGGCAGGGTAGAATACACGTCGTATTGCTAAAATGTGACTTCCGCAAAATATTTATATTTTACCAAAGAACATGGATGGATGGATGGAAGAACAAATAAAAAATTAGTTTCTATTTATAGCAATGCTTTAAAATATATTATTTACAGTAAACCGTAGAAGTTTCTATGCGCTATTATTGGCAAAATGGGTATCCTAAATAAATTAAATAGTTCCCAAAGTTACTATTCCACGCGGACGAAGTCGCGGGCAAAAGCTAGTTATAATATATTTTAATTAAAAGTGAGGCCTGATCATTGATATACTTACGTACATTATACCTATCATTTTTTTTAAAATAAACCTACGCCTAACCTATACATTCACTCTTAATTACTTCTAAATTTCTAACAGCCTTATTCATAAAAAGTTAGAGCCTCCTTGAAGGCTCCTAAATAAAAATAAAATAAAATGAAAATAGTTTATTGAAAAAAGTATCGCACTACAAAATTGCATTGCCGTTGGTCCCACACTAGGCAAAGCCTGTCACGTGGCAACCGGGATTCGGGTACAAAACTCTTTACATGATTTCGCTTAAAATTTAAAATTTAAACACACTGGGTAGGTTCACACTGTACTGATCCCACACTTCGTGTATTAAACTTTGTGAATTTATTTTAACCACGAGTAACCTCCTTGGGAATTTTTTTAAAAGTTTAATCGGTTAGTGGAATGATGTCAGAAAAAAAGAAAAGGGAATTCGGTTGTCAAGTGTGATGGAAGGAAAATACGAGTGAACCAAAATAAATAAAATTTAATGTAAATTCTTTTAGAAAGCAATGAAAAGGCCTAGAAATCCATATATTAGCTTAAAGCCAATAACAGAATATAAAATACGGCCTTTGCAAATAGTTTCAGTGAAAATTAAATAAAGTCTAGTTTGACAGTCGCCGTATAGTCGTATAACGGGGCCCCTACTTGTACATAACGCACTCAGTTATAAGCAATGGTTGCTGCTGATGTAATCAATGGATTACTATGTCTTATTGTTGTGATAGAAGTGTAAATAGGTGTCCAATAGTGCAAGTTTGTGTGTATTTCTGACGTGAGTTATTTACAATTGCTTTTGCCCCCTAATATTATGAGTTTCAGCGGACTGAGTGGCTACGGCGAGGATAGTGACAGTTGCTGTCATCATGACGAGATGAGGAGGGACTGGTTGAAGACTATGAAGATGCGCAAGTCTGGATTGATGGCGTGTAAGTTGAATTCAAATTGAATTAAATAAATGTGATTTTATTGAAATATAATAACTATGAGAGCGAAAGATAAACTACTTGAAATTTAATGGAATAGTAAACATCGCCTATAACTAATTGTTCGGTATTGGTCCGCGGTTAATATGCCCAAAATACTTAAGGACTTGAATTGTGCGGCTTTTACATTGACATTTAATTTCATATTGGTGCCGACGTCCGAGATGGTGGACATATCCTGGCTGGCTGTGCGGTGTGGTGTGCAACGGAACGTGATTGGAGTGCTGGCGTGCGTTCTGAGTGCTGAGGCTGCTCTGCTGGATGTCCTTAGCCAAGTTTCTTATCTATCAGATAGTACAGTCAACTACAGTTTGATTATGACTTACACGTGATCTGACATTTGTTGTCACAATTTCATAATTTTGAAAATCGACGTTAAGATAAAATGTCTATGACATAAATTTAGAATGTCTAATAATTTCAAACCGAAATGGAACCGCGACATTCCTGAGGCCTCATTGCAAATCGGTCTTTTGATCGGTGTACTGCCTTTTCGGCGAAATATGTTTCGCCAAATTTCACTGAGCAACCAATCTTTCGCCGAAGTTTCATTTGGCAAACCATTCGTTGGCATAACTTTACTCCGCATTTTTCTTATTTCGCAACATTTTTATAATGCAAAACTTTACTTCATCACACTTTTATGTGGCAAATAATTATGTAGCAAATGATTGGCTAAGGCGAATAACAATTTGTCAAATAACATTTGGCCAATTTTTATATTGCAAAGTTTTACTTCAAAATTTGTGCGAGCGAGCGAGCAAGACGGTTCGGAGCAGAAGCGACTTGGATAGTTTAGGTTCAGAAGGCTAAGGCGGGAGCGAAGCGGAGCGTAGCTCCCGCCTTAGCCTTCGATGTTAGGTTTTTTTTATAGCAGCCAGGATAACTGCCACTAGGAAAGTAGGTTGTATGCCATTCAATATGTTGCTAAGTTAAGGTATGCCAATCAATACGTTTGACCAAAACATAAACGACATCTTAAAGAAATCCCAGGTAATAATTTGCATAATAATAATTTATCAAATGATTAGTTGGGAAATGATATCAGTGCGAAACGTTGAGTTGGGAAATAACATTTCGCCCAACTGAAAATATGGGATAAATAGTTTGGGAGCTAATAATTTGCTTTATAATTTTCGCCAAAACATTAGTAAACCCTTTTGATCTATATGAACGTATACAATGTTTTTATAAATAATTTATCCGTGTTCTTAAGTTTTAAACATTTGAAATATAAAAAATAAATAAAGTTAAATATTTGAAATTTAGAAGTCAGATTTAAAAGAATAGAATCTATTCGAATACGAGTTATTATTATTCTGTTCCGCTGGTGATACGCTGTGTTACGAAGACATCGATTTGTTGACTAAACTTAATAAATATTACCTTCAATTGATTTAAAATATATTACCATTGACTGTACCGGAACTACCACCAGTACGTGAATATTATAGTGACAAGCTATTATTATTGTGGAATAATCCGAAACCTGTGAGTGGTAAATAAATTATTACTTCTTTGGTAGATCTTAGAATCGAATATGAAATTACTCGCATATTATAGTATTTTAGAAGCTCTAAGATTAACGTGATTGAGATTAATATTTAGCTTCAACCTAACTTATAACTGCTTATATTTTCTCAGTGTTTCTTCCAAATTGTCCCTTCGTATTTGGCCTAACTTAACAAACAAACCTATTTGGAACTAGAGTGGGGTTGTTTCACGGTCTCCATGGGAACTAACTTCATATCCGAACTCTCATCTATCCTATAACCTTACTAATTCTATTAAGGAGACTAGTAATGGAAATACAACTCGTCACATCTATACTTATTATTGTACTCGGTTGACACTTATTGAATGAAGGTAAGCGCGTGACAGGCGTGAACTTTGTTCTAGTTGACTGAGTATTAATGGTCGGTATTGCGGGCAGTAACCCTAGACACGCTAGGATCTACAGACTATACAAACCATTATGGCTGATGCTTTACAATGGAGTCTGTAGATTATTCCAATTGTGTTTGGGGATCGAGGTCTCCAAATACATGTGGTCACCAGGGGTCAACTTCACCTCTGGCTGCTGAATGTTGCTTCCTCTTTGTCGGACTAACCACCCGGCAACCCGGATTTCGGTCCGATGGGGTGCGTACTTACTCACTTGGTAATAGGGCCAAAGTGGGGTTGCGGTTAACAATGTCCCGTGACTAAAAAGTGGCGTTGGGTGTCCTTGTGAGGCATGTGGGGGGAAGGAGACCCTCGCTTCTGGTTGTGGACGTAAATTGTGAAGCGCACCATAATAACAAACATTATTTTGAGTTGTTCTTCCAGACACTAGTCTGTTAGGGAACGGGGAGTAGGAGACCGTAGGTGCGTAGGATAGTCACTCCGTGGAAATTATAGGCATTAATAAAAACCTGCTCCGGGAGTGACTATAACATTTTCAGTCCTCTTAGTCACTAGAAGACTAGAGACGTACGGAACCGACGAGCGACCTTAAATAATTTCCCACGTAAATTCATCACGAGCAGGCCGCAGGGAGGTGACCAGCAAGAGGGCGAACCTCATGGATCACGGCGGAGGAGGGGCCGGGTCGTCACGGGAAAAGCACCTCTTCTCTTAATAATATTATTAAGGAATATAAGCGTTACTAGGCAATTGTCATAATAATCTTAACTGTATAAAAATTTAATCTTAGAGTTCCTTATATTTCAACTCTCCTTTCTATATATATATATACTTATATATATACAACGACTAGTTCACTCAAAGAGAACCTGGCACTGCTACGACATTAGTAACAATTTAGGGCCCTTCCCGTCAATTGATGATCACCGCCTATACTTAGATAAAAGTATATAAAAAATATAGTGCCTACCCCTTTTGGGAATAGTACAACACAGTTCCTTGAAGGCCCGATGCTGAAAAACGTGATTCATAAACGTCTGTTAGCGCTAATCAGTCGCTCAAGGCTCTGCTAAAGTTAGAGGACCGTAGACCCACCTTTATCTCCCTGCTAAGTCACAAAATGGCCGCCACAAGTTTGAACAGCTGACTTTGAGAAGAGCAAAAAACCATACAGAAGATATTTATAGTGAAGGGTGAAGTTACGCAAAGATTAAAAAAACCAGGAATAATTATTTTCAGGAATTTGTATTTAAAAATCCTCTAAAATTACTGCTACTTTACTACTTTACTAACAATAAATATGCGAAAAATAAAATTAGGATGATTAACATCATTACGGCTTTTTGCACTTAAACATAAACATGCGGATCGGAAATGGCGGGAAAACAAACATCTCGCTTTTTTTTCCTGCTAATTTGCTGTCACTGCTGTCAATTTTTTTTTAATTATCGATGAGGCCATTTTTTGTCTTTGATTTGTCAAGATGGCCAACATAACGCGTCTAATCCGTCTATCAGCAGCTCAACAACTAGCAGACTGCTAGCAAGCGTTTATGAATCATACTTCTTGACAACCGTCTAACAAGCTTAATCAGTCTGCTAAGTAACAGACCGATCAAACCTCAATTAAGGATTTTTTATGAATAAGGCTGTAAGTATTTCCCAAGATACATTTTGTAACCAGTAACTTAATAGACCACAGAATAATTTATTTTCCCAATAATTCGGGTAACAGTGGAGCAGCTGGCAACACAATTCGTCACGCACACTAGCATCCTTGCAAATTGTCTTACACCGTTCTTACGCACACTACAATATTGAGTTGCCGCATTCACGAACGTTTTGTTTTTAGTTAGCGCGGTATCTAGTCGAGCGAGCGCGCGAGACCAATCATTCATCTAAGTTGAAACCAATTTTCGTTGAAAGTATTTATTAAGACAAACGGTTCACAAGATAGAGGGAGGGACACAATTTTTGCTATTTTGGGAGCGATTATTTCCGGAAATCTTCATTTAATCAAATAAGTTTTTAAGAAACCTCACTATATTTTCAAAAGAGCTGTCGAACTATGTGCCACACGTTGATGCGAGTTCAAAAAATTTTTTTTTTCAATTTCTGTTACGTGTATGGAGTGCCTATAAATATTTATTTTTGTTTAGTTTTCTTTAGTCAATTACCATTCTCCAACTTTTTTTTCCTGTTTGGTCAACCTTTTTGGGTACCAACAAAATTGGACTAGACCACTCGCTATTGGTCTCTTCAATAATATCGTCTTGTAACATTTGTTGTACTTGTTTTTGTATTTCGGGTATTAAACTTCTTGGTAATCTATAGATATGGTTTGATATATGTTGGCGTAGCAATCGGTTTTAATGTAATAATCTGTTCATAAACGTTTGTAGTGGTGAGCTTATCACCTGGTAGATAAAATATATCGGCATACTTCGTACAAATAGCTTGTATCGTGTCACGTTCACGACAATTCAAGTGGTCAAGTTGTAATAGTGATATTATTTTTTTAGCTCTTTCTACGTTTGTATTTCCGTTTTCAAATTTGTATATTTCATAATCACTCAATAGGCATATTTCTGGTTTACATAATGGTAAGTTAACTGTTTCCTCGCTTACATTTAATATTCGTGTAGGTACCGTGTTATTTTTCGGTGTAACAATTAGACTGGCTAGAAATATATCTTTTTGTATTTCTTGTGGCAAAATGATACAATCTTCTGTTATATTTTTCCATTTTTATATAGTGTATCGATTCACTACGCGGCGGTAATGTCAAAACGTCAGATTGTTTAGGTAAGCTATATAATTGAAATGTACACGGTAACATTAATTATCTGTTTTCCAGGGTGATTGTCGAATTTTCTAAATTTATTTTTGCATTATTAGCGTTTAAAAAATCTAAACCTAAAATGCCATCAGCTTTGCATGGCAAATTATTAAATACATACAATTTATGCTCGAAAGATACATTATTCTGTGTTGTTAGCGTCAGAATAACATAGCCTTCCGAGTAAATTTTTCCACCCATTCCATTCACTACAACCTTGTCGATATTTATTTGTGAATTTCTTTTATTTATTGCAGATAATGATGCACCTGTATCTAATAACCATGAACATGTTTTACTTCCAACATTTAATGATAAACATTGTACGTCATCATCACAAGTAAAAACACAATTTTTAGTCACGAAAAAACTGTGTTTATAATTATTTTCTATACCGGAAGAGCAACCTTCAGTCGGTTGCTGTGCAGTATAGATATGTCCTAGGTTCTGGTTACCCCGGGTAGGTACCTACCTATTATAGCTCCGATTTCACCGTGAGCCAAACCCTCTGTGATATCTGTTACTATTATTAGCGTACGGACGTCTTCCATTGTATCTAGGAGGGTACGTATTACTTCCCCTGTTGTACCCTTGAGGTCGGTAGTAATATCCACGGGACCTTGTACCAAAATTGGAATGTCCTCTATTTGCTCTGTAATAAGATGAACCTGTTGACTTACCTTTGTAGTTGAGAACGACATTTGATGAGGAAGGTTGAGCCAGTTCCTCATCCTCCGCTACGCGTACTGCATCTTTCAGGTGTGAGTAGTCACGTGCTGCAATTTTGGTACTTATGCGTCTATTTCTTAGCCCATCTGCAAACTTTTTAACGGCAAGTTTTCGTTAATGGGACTTAAAATCTCGAAAGCGTTTTCATTTGAATTCGCCTGTGATGTGGTGCGCCACGAATAATTGTTCTATTTTATCGCCAAATTCAGAAATTGAAGACTCTTTTTGATAGATGCTGTTAAGCTGTGTTAGTAAACTGACTGATTTTCTTGTCAGTAATTTTAATTTCATGTCAGCAATTAGTTCTTCACAAGTGGAATAAGCACTTTTTAATTTTAATTTTGCTATTTTTGACAGTCTTGTTTTTAAAACAAAATTTATTAACATTTTTTTGTTATCAGCATCTTTAAAATACGCGTTATACATTTCAATTCCGTCTATTATTTTGAAAGAAAGAAAATTCATTTATTTAACGAAATAAAAAACAAACATAGGAACAAACATAGAACAAATAAAGACATACGTGACGCTAAACAGGTCCCCACTCAGCATAATGCCACGGCAAGCCGTGGCGCTGATTTTCAGTAAGGACCTTATCTAAAAACTAACTTAAAATAAAAATTAAAAATAAAATAAAACAAATATTAAATTGTATGGCAACACCGGCTTAAACAGTTCAATCGTGTGTAGTTGAATGAGGGCTATCGTTTTTTTCTCACTAGATGGCGCACTGTTGCGTTTGGTTTTTAAGTATGGCTTTCAAAGTCTGTTATTACGGGCCTGAAAACAAAGTTTAGATTAAAATCATATTTAATACACTTTAAAACTGTACCATAAAAATATCGAGCATGCCACAGTTGCATATATAGTCCCCGTTTTGTTCGGAAAAAAGGGAGGACAAAGGTTTCCGAAAGACAAAACTGTCTCATAACAAGGACATTCATTGCCCCGGAACGCATATTAGCCATAATTAATTTCAGATATTGCAAAATATTCACAAAATTATTCTAATTATAAATAAACCCGCGTAGTTCACCCAAAAACTATAAGATTTGACATTTCGGAGACCTCACGCTACACTAGCGCCTCTAGCGGGGAATTCATACGCGATAGCCCTCATTGTTTTAAGTCACCGCCAAAAGTATACTTTGCAAATATGAATAATGCATATTACTGTTAAAATGGTTAAAAAAAACAATATGCTACATACCTGACTCCTTAAAAACAAAAACACAGGTAGTATCTTACTTGACTTGACTACTTGACTAAATAATACGTCAACCAACAGTGGATACATTTTTGAACTCGTAATAAACCGAACTCATTCAGTCTACCGCCAATTGGTAAAGCGAAATCGACGTTTCTAGCTTATTTATAAGGACAACAAACATTATGAGCGCCTAAAGTGCAAAAAATAATAAAAAAAAATACAAGGTAAGATTGAGAGAAGTGCCTACTTATTCATTTTCTCAATTGTAAATTTAAGAAATGGTTTTACATTTAAATTAAAAACCAGTTGTTGATTTTGGCGCACGAATGGGTGGAGGAATGTTGTTCCAACATTTTTTCTATCTTAATGTTAAGTTGGCAGGTAACGAATGCGTGAGATCTAAGATCCGGTATGTAATTAACGTGAGTGCAGCACACAGGTGCGTCGGTACAAACCAGGTCCAAAAGCGTACTACTGTTATCAGTGAAGTGAGTAGGCTCATTTACACATTGTAAAAGGTCAAAAAAGCGTAAGAAATTCGTAAGTTTTTGCGTACGTATATCACTAATATTTGTCATGTTAACATTAAAATCTCCAAGTAGAATAATGAAGTCGTACCTTGCAAATGAGCTGCCAGAACCGGTTAAAGCGTCAATAAAGGTATCTATTCCAAGCCAGGGCGGACGACATGCAGTACCAATACCCCTGACACTGAGGCTAAGCCACATCGTGTTGCTCGACGAGCGGTGCAACAGGATGTTTACAAACGCGTGCATTAATACTTACCGTGTTTAACAAAAAACTCTACTCCTCCACCCCTCGAGCGCACATCCAAAGGTCGCGGGTCGCGGCACGTGTTTTAATGTAAATCCGGGAACGCCCTCTCTCAGCCAAGTTTCGTTTATGGCCATAATGTCAACGGAATGAGTTTGCATTGCCACTATGAATCCCTCATGTTTTGTGCCCAATGAGCAGGGATTTAACAAACCAACTAATAGTTTGCTGCATTTATTTACCATGATGATAAGTAGAATAAATACAAGTAACAAACAATGGCAGATTGCGAGGAGAAATATTGTCATAATTGTTGTAAATGTAGACAGTATAGGTGTACTGAACTGAAGGGTCCCAAAAATAAGAATGCACTTCTCGTTGCACTGGTCTTTATTAGCAAAGCCTACTTGCTTGCTACTGAATCGCTTTTGTAATGCTACGATGAAACAATAATAATCTGAAGACTTTATACAATCTAAGATAGCGTGTCGTTAGCTTGTTGCAGATGCGGTATAACGACATCTATGAAGATATTTACAAATTAAATATTTTTAGAAAAAGTTGTATTAATTGATATTTTAACTATCACACGACGTTTAATATAAATTTAAATAACATAACAAACATTTTATAACATCAAACAACTCCAAAATTACCTACAAAATATGGTGAAACTAGCCCCATTGGTTATCTGATAGTTGAACCGTAATACTTTGATATGAAAACAATTATATTTTAAGATGCGAGTTTTTGAATAGTTATTAGTACGTGAACAATAGGCATAAGCACAAGAAAATAATCGACGGAGTACACACGAAGTATGATAATTGTATGATAATATTGAAATAGGCTATATTGTTATCTCGGTTATGAACATAATTTTTGATTGCGATAAAGTGCGATGTTTTCTTTTTATAATGTTGATAAGAATTGATTTTTTGCACAAAAGTAAACGTGACATATAAATGAAGTATGGTTGAATAAATTCATCAAAAAGCACCCGTGGCAAAAACCTTCCTAATATCCGCCTCCGAGCGTATCCGACTGGCAGCAGAGTCCTTGTGACGACGAACATAAACCCGGCCGTCCTTAGTCCAGTCCAGTGGTACCTCCACCCCTGCCGAAGGGGGGGCCTTTGCCTTACATGCGGCACATGTCCTAGTAGAAACGCGAGCGGTTTGCGGGATGCTGACGCAGCCCTTATGGTACACCGACGCGCATTCGGTGCATTTGGCGACCCCTGACGACGAAATAAATTTTCCGTAACCTGAACAGTAGCCATATTTGTAATGAAGCAAAGTTAGCTACTTGTTCTGTAGTTTATTCACTAACGTCCATCACCATCACCAAATTTGATGCCGTTTTAATATCGAAACTATCCATTTTTATGCCTTGTCTTTGACTTACAAATTGAATTACTTTTTATTTTTGAATAAACATCCCTGATTTTCTCTATAATATTTTATGGTCTAAAAGTATACCTGAATATTCAGGAGACTTGTATTCACTACTTTTATAATCCAAGCTTTGTAAAAGTAATTGAAATTTTTTATAGTAGGTACCTATCTGCTAACTCTATTTTCTTGTCAACTAGTTCCTTATATTTTTCTCTCTTTGTACCCAACTTTCTCAAATTTATTTGTATATCAGAGAGTTTTGTGAATGTAATTTAATTACTAATTCAAGTGCCATAAAAAGATACAATATGAAAGTAATAATAGGTACTTATTTCTTATTTCAAATTATACTAAAAGTTATGTAATACGTTCGCAACATTACGAGTATTATTAATTCACATACCGAATTGCGATTCCGAAACACTCACTAAGTATATATTTTTCACATTTTCACTCACTGTAATACCTACCGCCTACCGACGAGATGACGAGACGAGTTCCGAAGGTCATCATGATGCAATGAGGGCTATCGTTTTTTGTCTCACTAGATGGCGCACTGTTGCGTGAGGTTTTTAAGTATGGCTTTCAAAGTCTGTTATTACGGGCGTGAAAACAAAGTTTAGATTTAAATCACATTTAATACACCTTAAAACCGTACCATATAAATATCGAGCATGCCACAGTGTTGCATAGTCCCCGTTTTGTTCGGAAAAAAGGGAGGACAAAGGTTTCCGAAAGACAAAACTGTCTCAAAACACAAAACATATTTGCCATAATTAATTTCAGGTATTGCAAAATATTGACAAAATTATTCTAATTATAAATAAACCCGCGTAGCTCACCCAAAAACTATGAGATTTGACATTTCGGAGACCTCACGCTACACTAGCGCCTCTAGCGGCGAATTCATACGCGATAGCTCTCATTCAGAGTTGATCCTCGTTGCCAGTGGCGGGGTTGCCGCCCGACATCCTCAGTTGCACACGTCGGATAAATTCCGCGCTTATATTTTTCCTTATCCACTTTTGCTGGTTCCGCTTATATTTGTTATAATATAAACAAAAGGACAGCTATGCCAAGTGCTGCCAATAGCACGCCTAGAAGAACGTTGTTCAAGGCCACTCCGTGCAGTTCCTGCTCATAATCGCTGGCTGTCTGAGCGATAATCACCTCCTTGTCCTCTGTTTTGGAATAACTTTTTCCCATGTTTAATTCCGTAGTATATCGCGATTACTGCAATAACCAGTCCAAAGATAATTAACAACGAGTACGCCGCAAACGCGAGTGACTGTTCAAGTTGTACTAACTTATTACCGTGGTCGCACGTAAGTCCAGAACACATTCTTAATCGAGTTTATAACGTTCTTAGTAAACCGGGCACTGTCTTCAGTGTCGACGTGACGGAATGTACCGTCTCAGCAACTATGGCCGACTTGCAATACGATGCGCGGCGCCACAGTCGCCACACCGACGCCATGAGGTGAGGTGCGGGAGACGTGATAATTAATAAACACAAGTTTACAGTTTAATGGTTGATTTATTACTGAATCAGTAATAGGGTACAGCGAGTGATATATATCTATAGCTAGGTTTGACACACACTTATAAAGCTACTCCACCTCAACCAATACGCTCTTGGCCGGTTTTTTTGTAATGTTTTGATGGGATCTCATCACTTTTTGTAGGCAGTTTTGCAACTTTGGCCGTGTCGATATCTTATAGGTACTTGTATCACTTTATGCGGTACACTAAAAGTTGGGAGTTGTGACAGTTATAAGGCAAATCCTTCGTGGCTCATCTCACATTAGCATAGTACCTAGTATACATTGCAAATACTATTTTAGGCAAGTGGATCACTGATGTCTCCTGGGTCGCGGGACAATAACAACATTAAGAAGCTGATTGACCCACTTATAACTTAACAAGTTAATTTTAACTCTTAATACTAGGTAATTAAGACTCACCTATATAATACATAAGTTCAATAAAGTTATTGCTGTGTAACTTTGTACATAATCGCATGTATTTGGGTCAATCAACTTTTTTTTAAGGCAGGCGTCCCCTTAACCGCATCGTACGCTTCGGACGTATCGGATTTGTTGCTTTGTATAGAAATGTGCGATGCTTACGATGCGGACAGGTGGACGCACTTATATGAGTTTCTATACAAAGAATACTACGATCCGTTGCGTGCGATGCGTCCGATGCGTACAATACCGGCAAGTGGACGTATACCTTAAGTGTAAGTTTGTTGCCATGGTAACGTCTCCTGAGTTAAGGATAGAATAACAAACACTAAAAAGCTGATTGACCCATTTGTATGGGATTACAAACTTACTTATGCAGCTTTTGTGACTTTGAAACGAGACTGAAATTGCAACGTTTTGATTTTTTCTATGCCTATATAATAAGCTGAATAAAAACGAATTAAGTATCACTGACATACTCACTGACTGATGATCATCATAACAAATTTATTTAAAATTTGGAGCTTGTGGGTCTGCTAGAAGTACCTTAGAATTATGATGATCGTCAGTCAGTGAGTATGTCAGTGACGAAACTGAGGAATTTTGACATGTACTTAATAGATTTTAAACTGGGTACGAGTAGGTACATGTTTAAATCGAATGTTATCGATAATATGTGCGCGCTGCCGTGCCGTGCCCCCAAATAATCTGTACCCTTAGTGTAAGTTTTCGGTTACAAAATACGTCTCGATCGCGAACGCTTTAAAATCTCAATTTGTATGGAAACACGAACATCACAAACGTTCCGCTAGAGGCGCTGTTTGTGTTTTCATACAAATTAAGATTTAACGCGAACGAGAGTTGTGCAATCACTTTTGTGTATGGGATGTAATAAGACTGCAGACCTTATTCACTTTCTTGTGGAATGTGATCAGAATGAGGAGATCAGAGTCAGGTATTTGGATGGTATGGGCTTGTTCAATGGAGGTGTCTATGCAACTTGTGTGAATGACTGTACACAATGATACGCAAAAATGCATATTGCAACAAACTCTAAATGTAATTCTCAGTCGACCGCTTTCAGAAGAAGCGACGCGAATTTACAGGTAGATTCATTGGACGGGCCTTTGCATCCAGAGACGTGGTTTTAGTGCAAGGGAGTGTAATATCTGTCTGTAGTGTGGTGTATATATCTGAGGCTCCCCATGAGGCTGACATAGTCACATTTGGTGTGCTAAAGTCACGTTAAAAGAAAAAAGTAAAAAAAATAAATAACGCGAACGCTATCGAGACGTATTTTGTAACCAAAAACATACACTAAGGGTACTGCAGCGACATCCCGGTCGTGGGAATCGTCTCCGCAGGAAGCAACTCGTAGTTGGCACAGACGTGAAACTGGATAATTAATATGATTATTTTCAGATGGAGGGAGCCGCTACGGAGTGCAAAGGCCTGGTGATAACCACGCGCGGGCTCGGGCTGGCCGCGTGCGACCTGTGCTACGTGGCCGCGAGCGCCGGCGTCGCCGCCCCCGTCTACGCCATGTATCGCGTCTTCCTCGGAGTGGCCGAGGCCAAGCTGAATGCATGCTCGAAGCACTTGGAAGGGCCTATGCGCGCCAAACAACACAAGTACAAAGTGACGCCGGACATGCTCGACGCACCGCTGAGCGTCCCCATCCTGCCGGCGCTGATCAAGCACATCATCGACGCTATCGACGTCATAACCGTCGGCGGGACGACGTACTGTCCTTTCGTCGCGGCGCAGAAGCGGGACGCCGCGGGCGAGCAGTACCCGCGCCCCGAGAATCTCTTGCTCAGCAACTTGCGTGAGACGGTGGAGGCCCTGTCCTCTCCAAAGTCATCCATCGCATACCGACTGGCGTTCAAAATTCGCTGCCCGATACCGGGCGCCGTCTGGGACCAGCACGATCTCCTGAAGAACGTGGACGAGATTATTCCCAAAGAGTACGACTGGAGGAAGGATTTAGAGGGTGACATGTGGCCGGTGCACATGTTTCTGATTTCGATGCAGCAAAAGTATCCGTCGATGGCGGCCGGGCCCCTGTCGCCCACAGGCGCGCGCGTGAGCCTGGCGGCGCTCATCTCGAGCCGGATGGTAATGGGAGACTTGCACGCTCCGCCGCGCCGCGCCGGGGAGCCGCTGCCGGAGTACTGCGGGAGGTGCCACCCGCGGGGCACCAACGGGGGGACCTACCACAAGGTCGCAGACGCAGAGATGCCGGAAGTGGAAGCCGTGTTGGGACAGGTGGCGCTGCTGGGGGAGGAGCCCGCGTGGGTGTGGACCGCGCCGCCCGTGCTGCTGCGGCAGGCTTACGAGGTGCGGGACGGCGCGCACAGCAGTTCAAAGCGCGTCATCGGCACCTACTCGATAGCCCTGATGAGAGTCAATCAGGCCATGCTGTGTCCCCGGCCGCGGGGTGGAGGGGGGCAGGAGGGCATCAAGGAACCGGAACCGGAACTTGTAAAACGTGCGATCTGACCGAAGCATGTACCGGGATATATATCCTCGACTGGATGGCGAACAAGCAAGTGGGTCTCCTGATGGTAAGAAAAGCATCAGTTATTTTGCAAATATACACACGATCATTTAGTATTTTCTTACTAAAATGTTATAAAACGATTTAATAAACCTATTCCTCGAAATGGTTTTGGAATTAGACCACATTGTAAAAAAGTGATCAATCAACGAACGAAGTTGATCGACCCTAAGTAGACCCTTTAAGGAGGCTATAAATAATAAAATAACAAGTATTGAAACCGTTTATTTCGGACAACATGGCCCATGGCCCATATGACTAATACTTTACAGACTAACCTAACATACATAACAAATTAGTTGTTGCCCGCGACTCGACGTTTGGAGGCAATTTTTCTGTACGTCATCGTCTAAGCATGCTAGGCTGGTGTACCTTGTAAACATTTTCCAAGCAAGGATATCACTGATGTCTCGTGAGTTACGGTCCACTCATTAGCGGGGCGGGGGGGGGGGGGGGGGCGGCCAGGGCAGCGCCACGCGCGTCACGTCCAGCGCCAGCAGGTCGGCCGGGGCTCCGAGGGCGGCGCCCAGCGCGGGCCGCGTGCGCCCCAGCGGGCCGGGCGCCACTAGCGGGGCGGGGCGGCCAGGGCAGGGCCACGCGCGTCACGTCCAGCGCCAGCAGGTCGGCCGGGGCTCCGAGGGCGGCGCCCAGCGCGGGCCGCGTGCGCCCCAGCGGGCCGGGCGCCACTAGCGGGGCGGGGCGGCCAGGGCAGGGCCACGCGCGTCACGTCCAGCGCCAGCAGGTCGGCCCGGCTCCGAGGGCGGCGCCCAGCGCGGGCCGCGTGCGCCCCAGCGGGCCGGGCGCCACTAGCGGGGCGGGGGCGGCCAGGGCAGGGCCACGCGCGTCACGTCCAGCGCCAGCAGGTCGGCCGGGGCTCCGAGGGCGGCGCCCAGCGCGGGCCGCGTGCGCCCCAGCGGGCCGGGCGCCACTAGCGGGGCGGGGGCGGCCAGGGCAGGGCCACGCGCGTCACGTCCAGCGCCAGCAGGTCGGCCGGGCTCCGAGGGCGGCGCCCAGCGCGGGCCGCGTGCGCCCCAGCGGGCCGGGCGCCACTAGCGGGGCGGGGGCGGCCAGGGCAGGGCCACGCGCGTCACGTCCAGCGCCAGCAGGTCGGCCGGGGCTCCGAGGGCGGCGCCCAGCGCGGGCCGCGTGCGCCCCAGCGGGCCGGGCGCCACTAGCGGGGCGGGGGCGGCCAGGGCAGCGCCACGCGCGTCACGTCCAGCGCCAGCAGGTCGGCCCGGGCTCCGAGGGCGGCGCCCAGCGCGGGCCGCGTGCGCCCCAGCGGGCCGGGCGCCACTAGCGGGGCGGGGGCGGCCAGGGCAGGGCCACGCGCGTCACGTCCAGCGCCAGCAGGTCGGCCCGGGCTCCGAGGGCGGCGCCCAGCGCGGGCCGCGTGCGCCCCAGCGGGCCGGGCGCCACTAGCGGGGCGGGGGCGGCCAGGGCAGGGCCACGCGCGTCACGTCCAGCGCCAGCAGGTCGGCCGGGGCTCCGAGGGCGGCGCCCAGCGCGGGCCGCGTGCGCCCCAGCGGGCCGGGCGCCACTAGCGGGGCGGGGGCGGCCAGGGCAGGGCCACGCGCGTCACGTCCAGCGCCAGCAGGTCGGCCGGGCTCCGAGGGCGGCGCCCAGCGCGGGCCGCGTGCGCCCCAGCGGGCCGGGCGCCACTAGCGGGGCGGGGGCGGCCAGGGCAGGGCCACGCGCGTCACGTCCAGCGCCAGCAGGTCGGCCGGGGCTCCGAGGGCGGCGCCCAGCGCGGGCCGCGTGCGCCCCAGCGGGCCGGGCGCCACTAGCGGGGCGGGGGCGGCCAGGGCAGCGCCACGCGCGTCACGTCCAGCGCCAGCAGGTCGGCCCGGGCTCCGAGGGCGGCGCCCAGCGCGGGCCGCGTGCGCCCCAGCGGGCCGGGCGCCACTAGCGGGGCGGGGGCGGCCAGGGCAGCGCCACGCGCGTCACGTCCAGCGCCAGCAGGTCGGCCGGGGCTCCGAGGGCGGCGCCCAGCGCGGGCCGCGTGCGCCCCAGCGGGCCGGGCGCCACTAGCGGGGCGGGGGCGGCCAGGGCAGGCCACGCGCGTCACGTCCAGCGCCAGCAGGTCGGCCGGGGCTCCGAGGGCGGCGCCCAGCGCGGGCCGCGTGCGCCCCAGCGGGCCGGGCGCCACTAGCGGGGCGGGGGCGGCCAGGGCAGGGCCACGCGCGTCACGTCCAGCGCCAGCAGGTCGGCCCGGGCTCCGAGGGCGGCGCCCAGCGCGGGCCGCGTGCGCCCCAGCGGGCCGGGCGCCACTAGCGGGGCGGGGGCGGCCAGGGCAGGGCCACGCGCGTCACGTCCAGCGCCAGCAGGTCGGCCCGTGCTCCGAGGGCGGCGCCCAGCGCGGGCCGCGTGCGCCCCAGCGGGCCGGGCGCCACTAGCGGGGCGGGGCGGCCAGGGCAGGGCCACGCGCGTCACGTCCAGCGCCAGCAGGTCGGCCGGGGCTCCGAGGGCGGCGCCCAGCGCGGGCCGCGTGCGCCCCAGCGGGCCGGGCGCCACTAGCGGGGCGGGGGCGGCCAGGGCAGGGCCACGCGCGTCACGTCCAGCGCCAGCAGGTCGGCCCGGGCTCCGAGGGCGGCGCCCAGCGCGGGCCGCGTGCGCCCCAGCGGGCCGGGCGCCACTAGCGGGGCGGGGGCGGCCAGGGCAGGGCCACGCGCGTCACGTCCAGCGCCAGCAGGTCGGCCCGGGCTCCGAGGGCGGCGCCCAGCGCGGGCCGCGTGCGCCCCAGCGGGCCGGGCGCCACTAGCGGGGCGGGGGCGGCCAGGGCAGGGCCACGCGCGTCACGTCCAGCGCCAGCAGGTCGGCCCGGGCTCCGAGGGCGGCGCCCAGCGCGGGCCGCGTGCGCCCCAGCGGGCCGGGCGCCACTAGCGGGGCGGGGGCGGCCAGGGCAGGGCCACGCGCGTCACGTCCAGCGCCAGCAGGTCGGCCGGGGCTCCGAGGGCGGCGCCCAGCGCGGGCCGCGTGCGCCCCAGCGGGCCGGGCGCCACTAGCGGGGCGGGGGCGGCCAGGGCAGGGCCACGCGCGTCACGTCCAGCGCCAGCAGGTCGGCCCGTGCTCCGAGGGCGGCGCCCAGCGCGGGCCGCGTGCGCCCCAGCGGGCCGGGCGCCACTAGCGGGGCGGGGGCGGCCAGGGCAGCGCCACGCGCGTCACGTCCAGCGCCAGCAGGTCGGCCGGGGCTCCGAGGGCGGCGCCCAGCGCGGGCCGCGTGCGCCCCAGCGGGCCGGGCGCCACTAGCGGGGCGGGGGCGGCCAGGGCAGGGCCACGCGCGTCACGTCCAGCGCCAGCAGGTCGGCCCGGCTCCGAGGGCGGCGCCCAGCGCGGGCCGCGTGCGCCCCAGCGGGCCGGGCGCCACTAGCGGGGCGGGGGCGGCCAGGGCAGGGCCACGCGCGTCACGTCCAGCGCCAGCAGGTCGGCCCGCTCCGAGGGCGGCGCCCAGCGCGGGCCGCGTGCGCCCCAGCGGGCCGGGCGCCACTAGCGGGCGGGGGCGGCCAGGGCAGGCCACGCGCGTCACGTCCAGCGCCAGCAGGTCGGCCGGGGCTCCGAGGGCGGCGCCCAGCGCGGGCCGCGTGCGCCCCAGCGGCGGGCGCCACTAGCGGGGCGGGGGCGGCCAGGGCAGCGCCACGCGCGTCACGTCCAGCGCCAGCAGGTCGGCCGGGGCTCCGAGGGCGGCGCCCAGCGCGGGCCGCGTGCGCCCCAGCGGGCCGGGCGCCACTAGCGGGGCGGGGGCGGCCAGGGCAGGGCCACGCGCGTCACGTCCAGCGCCAGCAGGTCGGCCCGTGCTCCGAGGGCGGCGCCCAGCGCGGGCCGCGTGCGCCCCAGCGGGCCGGGCGCCACTAGCGGGGCGGGGGCGGCCAGGGCAGGGCCACGCGCGTCACGTCCAGCGCCAGCAGGTCGGCCGGGGCTCCGAGGGCGGCGCCCAGCGCGGGCCGCGTGCGCCCCAGCGGGCCGGGCGCCACTAGCGGGGCGGGGGCGGCCAGGGCAGGGCCACGCGCGTCACGTCCAGCGCCAGCAGGTCGGCCCGTGCTCCGAGGGCGGCGCCCAGCGCGGGCCGCGTGCGCCCCAGCGGGCCGGGCGCCACTAGCGGGGCGGGGGCGGCCAGGGCAGGGCCACGCGCGTCACGTCCAGCGCCAGCAGGTCGGCCCGGGCTCCGAGGGCGGCGCCCAGCGCGGGCCGCGTGCGCCCCAGCGGGCCGGGCGCCACTAGCGGGGCGGGGGCGGCCAGGGCAGGGCCACGCGCGTCACGTCCAGCGCCAGCAGGTCGGCCCGTGCTCCGAGGGCGGCGCCCAGCGCGGGCCGCGTGCGCCCCAGCGGGCCGGGCGCCACTAGCGGGGCGGGGGCGGCCAGGGCAGGGCCACGCGCGTCACGTCCAGCGCCAGCAGGTCGGCCCGTGCTCCGAGGGCGGCGCCCAGCGCGGGCCGCGTGCGCCCCAGCGGGCCGGGCGCCACTAGCGGGGCGGGGCGGCCAGGGCAGGGCCACGCGCGTCACGTCCAGCGCCAGCAGGTCGGCCGGGGCTCCGAGGGCGGCGCCCAGCGCGGGCCGCGTGCGCCCCAGCGGGCCGGGCGCCACTAGCGGGGCGGGGGCGGCCAGGGCAGGGCCACGCGCGTCACGTCCAGCGCCAGCAGGTCGGCCCGTGCTCCGAGGGCGGCGCCCAGCGCGGGCCGCGTGCGCCCCAGCGGGCCGGGCGCCACTAGCGGGGCGGGGGCGGCCAGGGCAGGGCCACGCGCGTCACGTCCAGCGCCAGCAGGTCGGCCCGGGCTCCGAGGGCGGCGCCCAGCGCGGGCCGCGTGCGCCCCAGCGGGCCGGGCGCCACTAGCGGGGCGGGGGCGGCCAGGGCAGCGCCACGCGCGTCACGTCCAGCGCCAGCAGGTCGGCCCGGGCTCCGAGGGCGGCGCCCAGCGCGGGCCGCGTGCGCCCCAGCGGGCCGGGCGCCACTAGCGGGGCGGGGGCGGCCAGGGCAGCGCCACGCGCGTCACGTCCAGCGCCAGCAGGTCGGCCGGGGCTCCGAGGGCGGCGCCCAGCGCGGGCCGCGTGCGCCCCAGCTCCCCGTGCACGAACTCTTTGACGTACGCGCCGGCGCCCGCGCGCAGCCGCAGCACCAGCAGCGCCGGGTGCCCTGCGGACGGTGCACATTAGCACACTCGAAATAAAAAAAATGGCAATTTGGCGATTATCTCGAACTGATATTATGCTGATATACATAGAGCGCGGCTCTAATGGAAAAAATTGAGCGGAGCGGGGATGGGTAAATGAAACGTTTCTGCCCCCCCCCTCACCTACTCTAAGGTCCGCCTTGGATCCGCTCTCTATGCCCGCTTATAGACAATTACGCTCTGTTCTATAAACGATTAATCCGATTACAGGCGATTTCAGATAACTTTCGCTTTTTCGACGTAACGTAAGGCATCGACAGTGTATAGCGAAAAATTGTCACGCGTGAACGGTCTTCTCTCTTTCTAAGGTTTCACTAACCGACGCTTCGATGGTAAGAATCCTACCTGTCATGTCAATCGAACAGATCGAGCGAGATGATCTGATATTAACTAAAGTCTTCATTGAGATTCGGGTGGGAGTATCCCAAGGTTCAGTCCTAGGGCCAGTACTGTTTCCGCAGCAGTGTATCTACGCGAGTGGCGGGTCACCTGGGACGGGCTCGGCGCGCATGGACAGGATGTGTTTGTCCCTGGCGAGCAGCGGGCGGCGGTGCAGCACGCGTATGGGCGTCCTCTGCACGAGGCGCACGGCGGCGGCGGCGGGGTCGTCGGCCGGCGTGTTCCGGAACGCGTTGATGCGCGCGATGTCGGCCGCGGTCACGGCCACCGGCGCCATAGGATCGCTCACCTGGAACCGGCGTTCAACATTTCTAAAGTTTCGTTTCCAGCAGAGATTGCGAGAATGTGCTGCGAGGAATATGTTTTTGACTCCTGCCCGAGGCAAAAAGAAGGTTGTTATAAGTTTGACCTCTCCATTCCACCAGAGCTGTGCTGTGCGAGGATAAGTACATGAAATATGGAAGTTGCAGGCGAAGAGTCCAAAAACCCAATTAGATGGAAACAATAACTTTACTTAAAATATAAAAATTACATTATATAGTTCTTAAACCTATCTTAACCTAAGAGCCTGAGCCAATGCGATGCTAGCAATTGACTGACTGTTGGAGGCTGCGTCCGCCGGCGCGCGGTGCTCGGTCAGCGGCTCGTACGCGGCGCCGGCATGTTCGCGTCGTCAGCTAACGCAGCTCGGCTACGATGTCGCTAGATTAGCGATCCGTAGGCACGTAGCGTACATAACACATGAAGCGTTTATGTTGGTACTTATAATAGTTATTTATCTACATTCATATCATAACTTCCCTATTATATGTTCAGAAACGACTATCAAATGGCCTTTATTAAGAAACCTGGTATCTGCGGGTGCATCTTAATGTTCACATTAAAGTACAGTGCATCTTAATGTTTACAAAGTATCGGTAATACTTTTTTTAACAATGCATATCTGTACATATTGTAGAAAACTTATGACATGCATGTAGATAATAATTATTATTATAAATAAGACTTTAGTTTTTTATTATCTGTTTTATTTAAGCTTTGGTAGGTACTTCAAACTAGTTATCAGTAACACTAACTTAAAAATACAGGCCATATCTGAACATATTATAGAAAACATATGATATGCATGTAGATAAAGTTATGTATGCGGCTATACATAATTAGGCATTATGCACCAGCCACATAAATAACTATTCTCGCACATGTCCGGTGGAAACACAACCTAAGTTGGTTAGGTGATGGATGAATAGTGTGTTATGGAAGTGTCTGTGTGTCAGGTCGTTCACCTCATCGAATTCCGAGTGGTCGAGCTTGATGCAGAGCGCCTCGTAGTCCTTACTCTTGGTCTCTTCGCCCTTCTTCAGCTCGGCGAGGTCCTCCCTGCAGACAGACAGGTCGTCGTCGTCATCATCATATCTGCCAATACCCTCGTAATGGCGTACATTGAGTCGGCACCAGAGTAAGGCCGCATATAAAGGTCCGTTTTTCACCGGACGACGGACCGTTTTTAGGGTTCCGGAGCCAAAATGGCAAAAATGGAACCCTTATAGTTTCGCCATGTCTGTCTGTCCGTCCGTCCGCGGCTTTGCTCAGGGACTATCAATGCTAGAAAGCTGTAATTTTGCACGGATATATATTTAAACTATGCCGACAAAATGGTACATTAAAAAATTCCAAATTTTTTTTTTTACGTTACCTCTCATAGAAGTAAAGTGCCAACCTAGAGGCCTATCAAGTGCCAGTAATTTCACCGGCTGTCTTACTCTCCACGCCGAAACACAACAGTGCAAGCACTGCTGCTCCCCGGCAGGATTAGCGAGCAAGATGGTGGATTTTATCTAAATCGGTTCAGCAGTTTAAGCGTGATGAGGTAACAAACAAACAGACTTAAAAACTTTCGCATTTATAATATCAATAAAGGGGTTTAAGGTTTATATGACGATTACTTGGTGACGTGGCACATGGAGAGGACCCGCACGCTGCCGCTGTCCGCGATCCGTCGGCACGCGGCCGCCAGCTCCGCCGCGGTCAGCTCGCGCCGCGGGTCGGATATCTGCGGCACGTTACAATGTTAACAACAGCGCCCTCTAGCGGCGACATCGGTTCCAAGCGAGCACATTTACAATGTTAACAACAGCGCCCTCTAGCGGCGACATCGGTTCCAAGCGAGCATATTTACAATGTTAATAACAGCGCCCTCTAGCGGCGACATCGGTTCCAAGCGAGCATATTTACAATGTTAATAACAGCGCCCTCTAGTGGCGACATCGGTTCCAAGCGAGCAAATTTACAATGTTAATAACAGCGCCCTCTAGTGGCGACATCGGTTCCAAGCGAGCACATTTACAATGTTAACAACAGCGCCCTCTAGCGGCGACATCGGTTCCAAGCGAGCACATTTACAATGTTAACAACAGCGCCCTCTAGCGGCGACATCGGTTCCAAGCGAGCACATTTACAATGTTAACAACAGCGCCCTCTAGCGGCGACATCGGTTCCAAGCGAGCACATTTACAATGTTAATAACAGCGCCCTCTAGCGGCGACATCGGTTCCAAGCGAGCAAATTTACAATGTTAACAACAGCGCCCTCTAGCGGCGACATCGGTTCCAAGCGAGCATATTTACAATGTTAATAACAGCGCCCTCTAGTGGCGACATCGGTTCCAAGCGAGCACATTTACAATGTTAACAACAGCGCCCTCTAGCGGCGACATCGGTTCCAAGCGAGCACATTTACAATGTTAATAACAGCGCCCTCTAGTGGCGACATCGGTTCCAAGCGAGCAAATTTACAATGTTAATAACAGCGCCCTCTAGTGGCGACATCGGTTCCAAGCGAGCAAATTTACAATGTTAACAACAGCGCCCTCTAGCGGCGACATCGGTTCCAAGCGAGCATATTTACAATGTTAATAACAGCGCCCTCTAGTGGCGACATCGGTTCCAAGCGAGCAAATTTACAATGTTAATAACAGCGCCCTCTAGTGGCGACATCGGTTCCAAGCGAGCACATTTACAATGTTAACAACAGCGCCCTCTAGCGGCGACATCGGTTCCAAGCGAGCACATTTACAATGTTAACAACAGCGCCCTCTAGCGGCGACATCGGTTCCAAGCGAGCACATTTACAATGTTAACAACAGCGCCCTCTAGCGGCGACATCGGTTCCAAGCGAGCACATTTACAATGTTAATAACAGCGCCCTCTAGCGGCGACATCGGTTCCAAGCGGGCATATTTACAATGTTAATAACATGGCCCTGTAGTGGCGACATCGGTTCCAAGCGAGCATATTTACAATGTTAATAACAGCGCCCTCTAGTGGCGACATCGGTTCCAAGCGAGCACATTTACAATGTTAATAACAGCGCCCTCTAGTGGCGACATCGGTTCCAAGCGAGCAAATTTACAATGTTAATAACAGCGCCCTCTAGTGGCGACATCGGTTCCAAGCGAGCACATTTACAATGTTAACAACAGCGCCCTCTAGCGGCGACATCGGTTCCAAGCGAGCATATTTACAATGTTAATAACAGCGCCCTCTAGTGGCGACATCGGTTCCAAGCGAGCAAATTTACAATGTTAACAACAGCGCCCTCTAGCGGCGACATCGGTTCCAAGCGAGCACATTTACAATGTTAACAACAGCGCCCTCTAGCGGCGACATCGGTTCCAAGCGAGCATATTTACAATGTTAATAACATGGCCCTGTAGTGGCGACATCGGTTCCAAGCGAGCATATTTACAATGTTAATAACAGCGCCCTCTAGTGGCGACATCGGTTCCAAGCGAGCACATTTACAATGTTAACAACAGCGCCCTCTAGCGGCGACGTCGGTTCCGAGCGAGTGCTCGTTTCACAAAGCCGGAGCAATATGTATGTCCAATGCAAGGAACAGATAGTCAGATAGTAATATTTAGGAAATCTGGATCCTAAAAAGATTTTTGTATAGTAAACTTAAATAAATAAAAATAATATTTTACTTAGTTACTTTTGATTGAATTTGATTTTAAATAAATTGAATAAAGCACTTATTTATATTACTCGTAGTCCCCTCGTTATCCCCCGCCCCCCGCACTAACCTCGACGGCGAAGGGCCGCCCGTCCCCGAGACAGCGCACGTCCACGTCCTCCCGTCCCGCCGCCACAAACTTCAGCCGGTGTTCGCTCTGCTCCGGAGACAGCCTGACACACACACACACACACACACACACATCATTTAGCATTGTATTTTATTTAAAACTAGCTTTTGCCCGCGACTTCGTCCTCGTGGAATAGTAATTTTGGGAAGTATTTAATTTATTTAGGATACCTATTCTGTCAATAATAGCACATAGAAACTGCTACGGTTTACTGAAAATAACCTATTTTAATACATTGCTATAAATATAAACTATTTTTTTTCTTCCATTTTTTGGTTCTTCCATTCTTTGGTAAAACATACATATTTTGCGGGTAGCCACATTTTAGCAATACGACGTGTATTCTACCCTGCCAACACAAAATGACTAATTCTTCATAGTGAACTCTTGACACCTTACGTCCTTTATTGTAAGTTAGGAGGGTAGGATTATAATTAAGATGGCATTTTTATTAAGCATAGCTACACACACATATTTTCGATAAATATACTTATAGTAAATATTTGTTTGGAATTCCTTACGAACTTTCATCCCCACATTTTTAAGTCAAAATTTGAAAGGCGCCGGAACAAATGTTTTTTAGGGTTCGGTACCTCAAAAGAAAACAATGGAACCCTTATAGGATCACTTTTCTGTCCGTCCGTTCGTCTGTCTGCCAAGACCCTTTATCTCATAAACGTGCGGATAGTATCGGTATCGAGTTGAAACTAAAACAACCCTAAACTCAGGTCAACAGTCCCGAAAGCTGTCAAAAAATCAAACTTCTAAGTCAAGGCATAGCAAGTCAAGGCAGTTCCATACAAACTTTCATCCCCTATTTTATCCCTTCGCGAGTAAAATTTTCAGACGCTTAAACAAATATCTATTTATTTCTAATAAGTGCCCAAATGCCAAGTTTCATAAAGAACGAAAGAAAAGTTTAGGTGCGTTCGGCCGGCGCGGGCGCACCCAACCATTGGGTGCACGGCAGTGGGTTGCCGCTTAGCTCGCATGCTGGACGCGTCGCAAGTGATTTGTGTAGGTACCTACCAACTTATTTTTTTTGCAAACTATGACTTCGAAATTGTTTACAGCTGTATAAATAAAAAGAAGATAAAAGAATCGGAATTTTCATTTTTCAACCTTCCGAAAGATAGGTATTGAAAGGTAAGAAGCCATTTTCTTGCGTTTAATTTAAACCATCATATATGTAGTTAAATACTCTGTAAGAGTAGTAGGTGCATAATGAGAACAAAATTGTTAGGTATTACAAGGATTTTAGGGCATCTAAAGGAATATAGCTTTGCGACAGGTAGGTACTTATTTAGTAGATTTTAAAGTCGATTCCTTATTGATTGAATACCGTTTATTCACCTAAAAGTAAACACTAGACCCATTTTAAAACAAATTACAATTGCCTAAGTAACTAAGTTTGCTCAAATGTTTGTTTATAAGTAAGTAGGCACTTTGTCAAGCCAACTTAAAACAAACTAAACAAAAATATCACTACGAATTGAACAAAGAGGTACCTACTACCAAATGGTTGCTGATGCCATGGCCTACCAATCCCTACAAGCTATATTTAATACAAAAAAACAGCAATAGATGGCACTACTATTAACATTTGTAAATTATAAAATGTGAATAAGCCGAATTAAGTAGAAATATTAAGATTAAAATAAAGACTAGCATATTTTATAAGCACAACTTCACATCAACCTTAATTCAACTCCTTAATTTGAAGATTAGAAACACCATAAAAATAATAAATTGAGAATACGAAAGTATAGTCTACATGTGGCTTCATTTCAGCTATGAGGCTTTCGTAGTGTTTTGCAATTGTGACGCTAGATGGCGAATAACCGGAATGCGCTTGCTGGGCTTGCCCCGCGCTTGCACACATTCGTCGAACGAAACTATTTGAGAGAAACATGCCATTCTCTTCTACTGACGTAAATAAGACAGAGACATCATGCGTATCTCTAGTCGTCTAGGCTCAGTTGGTGAGCTTGTTGGTTGTTGTCAGTGTACCGTATCCTTAGTGTCTCACTAGATGGCAATACGTATCGTGTTATTTGTGCTCTCACTGGTGCCATCTATTGGAAAATCGAAGGAAAGAAAAATAGCCAGTATTAGGGTGATACCAATTGCTTGTACTAGGTGGTGTCTCTGTTATATATGTACTCTGTGCTGATGCTGATAAAATAATGTTGTTTTGTAGCTTTAGCCATTCAAGTTTCTATAGGTACTTATTTATTAAAGGTAGTTTATTGAATTCATATTAGTACCCACTGTTATCTTTATTCATCGGCGAGTGGGAACCCTGTGCTCTTGGCGCCAAATCGGTTTCGAGTCAACGGTGCCCAACGGAATGTGAACGCTCGTGTAACATGATAAGTTTCAATTTCGCGTGCAAGTCGTAAGAGTAGGCAACGATTTATACCTAAACCACAGGGCGGCCACGCCGTACAAAATACGCGTTCTTGAATCTACATAGGCACGACGACGTCTGTACACGCGTCAATGTGTGCGTAAGACACACAGGGCTGACTATCGCAAAACCGTATAGTACTATAGGGTATGAAGGTATGGCTTAGATGTGTAAATAAATGTAATCGTTAATCATATATTTTTATTTAAACCTACTTAAAATGTGTCTGTCTATGTATTTAAGCATTATTATTTTAAATTACAATAAATATATGACTACAAACTTGAACGAATTATTCGGTACCTAATTAAGTTATTTCATATATTAATCGCGATACTTTTAGAAAGCATTATTATTTACATTAGGAAATCGAAAAAAAAACTGTTTTTCTTATCTTTGGCTGTTGACAAACACCCATACAATGCACAGTATATCACCATTTCGCAAAATTATTGCTCCCGACCTTAGAGCCGTGCGACGGTGCGACCGACATACATCGCGTCGCGCGCCCGACTGCTTTCCTGCGGTTTTCCTGTAATCTGCGCTTGAGGGGTGGGGTAACCCGAACCGGTGCGGGGCGGAGCGTGGCCATTCTGTACGCCAGTACTATTATATATTCTGTGCCTAAACTTGACTTTTGTTCGAGAGAGTCCCTTCTGTACGGTAGTACTATTAGTTATTCTGTGGCTATACTTAGTTTTTTTAGCATAAGGAAGTAGGTAAGGCGATCTTGATGTGTCTTTTCAATGAAAAACACTTTTAAATAAATCACAGCAAATATGTAACAATTAGCAAGGACATATCATAAGGACGTATCATAAGTAATAGTTACTGTTTTTTTAAAAAAACGTTGTTCAAAAAAAAAACTCGTCAAGATGGTTTACCCTTTTTCCACACACACACACACAAACATCACGCCTGTATTCCCAAATGGGGTAGGCAGAGCACACGAAACGATACCGCTTCGGAGCCACTTTTAGCAATTTTAGGTTTAAAGTTTGACAAAAACGGTACAATAGTGACAGGTTGCTAGCCTGTCGCCTACGCTATACCTTAACCCATATCCTCAGTCGCCTCTTACGACATCCACGGAAGAAACGGAGAGGTGTAATTCTAACCTGACACCACACGGGGCCCTTTTTCAAATGCTAAAAAAAACAAAGTATACTTTCATATAAATCCATTCAGTAGTTTCATTCATTAAGGAGGTTCAGTCACAGATACATAAGTATAATTTTGGAAGAATTTGAAAATGCTTTGCACAGTTCTGACTGGTTAACGTTAACTCACTCGTACAGTTCCGCGAGGGGCTTGAATATGACCTCCTGCACGGAGGAGTCCATCATGCGTCGCCCTCGCACCAGCCACGGCGTCTGCGGGAGCGAGCGGGACAGCTTCATATACCTGCCAAACATGTTATTAAAATGAGGGCTATCGTTTTTTGTCTCACTAGATGGCGCACTGTTACGTAAGGTTTTTATGTATGGCTTTCAAAGTCTGTTATTACGGGCGTGAAAACAAAGTTTAGATTAAAATCATATTTAATACACCTCAAACCGTACCATATAAATATCGAGCATGCCACAGTGTTGCATAGTCCCCGTTTTGTTCGGAAAAAAGGGAGGACAAAGGTTTCCGAAAGACAAAACTGTCTCAAAACACAGACATTCATTGCCCCGGAACGCATATTTGCCATAATTAATTTCAGATATTGCAAAATATTCACAAAATTATTCTAATTATAAATAAACCCGCGTAGCTCACCCAAAAACTATGAGATTTGACATTTCGGAGACCTCACGCTACACTAGCGCCTCTAGCGGCGAATTCATACGCGATAGCCCTCATTATCATCAAAAATGTGACTCAAAATTATTCTAGTGTCACATGTAAATAATTATAATGTAGTGTCATAATATAAGTGAAGAGTGCTAAGAGTATATTACAGGAATAGTAGACGAAAAAAAAAACTCATGCTAAACAATTGATAGGAAAGAAGTGTCACAAGCACTCGATGATTCCGTGTCAGTACTTAATCACGAAAAACTTTTTCACGAAAACTTTTTCACGAACGACTTTATCACGAAAAAACTTTATCACGAATGAACTTTATCACGAAAAGACCATATCACGAAAACTATTTCACGAAAACTTTTTCACGAACGTGATAAAGTTTTTCGTGATAAAGTTTTCGTGATAAAGTCGTTCGTGAAAAAGTTTTTCGTGAAATAATACTAGCGCCGATGATTCCATTATTGTAAGTTTACATGCGCACTCTCAAAAAACATCCACGCCAATTTGTTTGTGTTTTTTTTTAATTTGTTTTCTTTTCTTGGCAGAGTTAGTAGCAGATATTTTTACTCGCGATCTGTCAAATTTCGTATGGGCGCCAGGTTGGCCAACCAAACACACAATGTTTGTGGTGCAATTAAAAAAAAACTAAAACAATGCAATAAAAGATTTTCATACATTTTTTCTACTCTAGAGCAGAAAAGTCCCGCTTTGTGCTGGGTATTTAGTGAGGTTATGATGAAATTAAAGCATAGTTGGAAGAAAATAAATTATTCTAGCGTGATAAACTAATTGAGAAATGCAAGATAAATGCGACATATTCGACAAAATACGACGGAAAAACATTATTTAATACACCTGTACAGTCTTTGTTCTCTATTTTAATAGAAACATGCATTTACTTTTCGTTAAATTTTATTTTTCAAAACGTTTGGGTTCGATTCCCTGATTGAGTGCAATTTTTTTTAAGCATGAATGCAGTTTTTCTTGTTACCAAAATCCATGACATGGTCCCTAAGAACGGATCTTCGTATGTCTTCTAGTTTCAGACTGTACTGACCGTCCGGCCACATAGAGCGGCGCGCGAGCGGCCGTCACGGCGACGACGCGCGCGGCCGCGCCGGCGCCCCCAGCGCGCTCAGCTGCTGCAGGAGGCCTGCGCCAGCGCCGCCTCCGCGCCGCGCCGCGTCACGTCCAGCGCCGGCCGCCGCCCGCGCGCCGACGGAGAGAGCCCCTTCAGGAGCTCCAGATCCTGCAAGGGAAAGGTTATCCGCTATTAGACTTCATCACCTCCCCCCCCCAGTACACTATTCCCTACGCTAGCATTTACCCCCACAGTATGTATGTATGTATGTAAACTCTTTATTGTACAAAAGAAAATTAACAAAATACAATTGACAAACTTTAAGATACTTGTACAAAGGCGGACTTATCCCTTTAAGGGATCTCTACCAGTCAACCTTTGAGTGGATGAGAGGAAAGGAGCAATACGTTAGGGTCCGACAATGGGTGAGTTAAAGAGTTAAAATAATGGAAGCTACTATACAGTGCTTTAAACAATAAAATACATAAACTACAATATAAATAAATAAACTACTATATATATGACCATAATACATATAATATATAAGCATATAAACAAAGGAATGTTCTCAAATATTTAACACACACAGTAAGCCCCATCACCAGCTTATTTTGTTCCCGTGTCTCAAGCCGCCAGAACCTCCCCCTCCCGGACGCGAGCTGACAGCCCCCCCCCCCCCCTCACCTCCCCCTCCCCCGGGTGCTCGTAGTGCAGCGTGACCAGCAGCGCCGCGCGCGCGCCGGACGCCAGCCGGAGCCCCAGCCGGCCGGCCAGCTCCACGCCGAACGTCCATTTCCACGCCTCCTTCAGGGATGTCACGGAGCCTGGGGGAAGGTCACAGCGCTGCCATTAAGGCTGCGTCTCTACCAGCGATCTGGGAGGATGTGTTGCGGGGATGTATTTCTCATGAACCAGTAGAAACGCTTCATTAGGGTTCCGGAGCCAATATGGCAAAAACGGAACCCTTATAGTTTCGTCAAGTCCGTCCGTCCGTATGTCACAGGCATTTTACTCGAAAACTACAAGATGTATATCAATGAAATTTGGAGTACACATGTCTTGTCAAAGTCGCTATTTACTTTTGTAGTTAAATTACAAAAATAAATATTTATAGGGGGGGGGCACTCTATACACGTAACAGAAATTGAAAAAAAAAAAAAAAAAAATTTTTTAACGCATCAACGTGTGGCACAGTTCGATAGCTCTTTTAAAAAGATAGTAAGGTTTCTCAAAAACTTTTTTGATTAAGTGAAGATTTCCGGAAATAATCGCTCATAAAGTAGCAAAAATTGTGTGCCCCCCCCCTCTATCTTGTAAACCGTGTGTCCAAAAAATATGCAAAAAATATGGAAAGGTAACGTTTAATAATTACTTCAACGAAAATTGGTTTCAACATGATCGGATACCGTTTTTGAGTTATTGCCGAAAAACTGCGCTTCTCAATAAAAGGACGTAAGTGCCGTGATGATAAGCTCTTTTTCTGGTAATAGATTTTAACAGCCTTATTCATAAAAAGTTAGAGCCTCCTTGAAGGCCCGATGCTAAAAAACATGATTCATAAACGTCTGTTAGCGCTAATCAGTCGATCAAGGCTCTGCTAAAGTTAGAGGACCGTAGACCCTCCTTTATCTCCCTGCTAAGTCACAAAATGGCCGCCACAAGTTTGAACAGCTGACTTTGACAAGAGCAAAAAACCATACCGAAGATATTTATAGTGAAGGCAGGGTTACGCAAAGATTAAAAAAAAAACAGGAAAATTTATTTTCAGGAATTTGTATTTAAAAATCCTCTAAATTAGGTATTTATAACTGCTACTTTACTAACAATAAATTAAAAAAAAAATTAGGATGATTAACATAATTACGGCTTTTTGCACAACATAAACATGCGGATCGGAAATGGCGGGAAAACAAACATCTCGCTTTTTATTTTGTTTCCGGTTGCTGTCACTGCTGTTTTTTTTAATTATCGATGAGGCCATTTTTTGTCTTTGATTTGTCAAGATGGCCAACATAACGCGTCTAATCCGTCTATCAGCAGCTCAACAACTAGCAGACTGCTAGCAAGCGTTTATGAATCATACTTCTTGACAACCGTCTAACAAGCTTAATCAGTCTGCTAAGTAACAGACCGATCAAACCTCAATTAAGGATTTTTTATGAATAAGGCTGTATGACTGTGTAGTAAGTGTTTTAATTGTGTTATAACGCACATAATATTACTTGATTTTTTTCGTAATGGCTACGGAACCCTATCTTGGGCGTGTCCGACACGCTCTTGGCCGGTTAATACCTGCAAGGCTACTACGAAACACGTAACTCGAAGTTCGTGTCGTGCGGTCCTCTCGCTCTCGTATCAAAACAGTGTAAGTGTCAGAGGACCGCTTGACACGAACTTTGTTTCGAGTTCGGAGTCCCAGCTGTCCGCCCCCGTCGACGGTGCGCTGCGTCAAAACAGGTTAATGAAACGTTTCCATTGGTTCATGAGGAAACATTCCTCGCAAAACATCTTCCCACACCTCTGATGGGAACGGAACAAATGATTTGATGTAAATGTAATATTTATTAAAACGTGGTAAAGTAGAAGACAGTGACGCTGTCCGCATACAGAATAAAACAGCCTATGAATTCTATTGAAGGATAATTTAAAAACTGCTCACAGAAGTTTTGTCCACAGATATAGATTACACTAGATAACGCAAACCCCTCAATCTGTATGAAAACCAACCGTGTCACTTTTTTATATCTACTGTAACGTCTCAAGAGCGAATTAGCGGTGTGAATTCCCCGATGTCCGCGTGTTTGGGTTATTATTACATGTTTAGTAGTTTACTTTTGTATCTTTTGAAATCCAAATCAATCAATGTAAGATTTTGTATGTCATATTAAATATTTTCCAAAAAGTCACATTCCCGCCGCTAGAGGGTGTTTCGTGTTACAAACTGATGTTTAGTTTATTACCTTTTTGCAATAAATTTGTCTTGCACTGGATACCGCTTAGAACGGTAGTTTTGTTATTTCTCCTACACCTTACCCACTTAATATCAGCCCAGTATGCATTGCATCGCGGTGATCATTCTTGACCTGATAAATACCGACTAGATAATTACCGGCATGTCAATACCGAACCGATACTGTTTTTCGTGTACACAATTGAACTTAACACAAACGGGACGTGAAAAACATGTCGGTAATTACGGGCTCCGATTATCATGCCAGTGTTTATCAGGTCGGGAATGTTAGAGCGGTATTTATTCATACCGGGTAGATATTGCGTGACCGGAATTTACCGCGCTGTTATTTCGAAGCCATTTGGGCTACCAAATATCAGCAGGGCTACTACGAAACTCGAAGTTCGTGTCTGCGGTCCCTCTGACACTTTATACTTTGAATACGAGAGCAAGAGGGACGGTACGGGTACGACACGAACTTCGAGTTTTGAGTTTCGCAGTAGCCCTGCAGGTCAGTATCGGTATTGCTCAGCGTCTCGGTGATGGTGGATGTTGGTTGGCGATGGTAGTGGTACTGACCTGCGCCGTACTGCGGGCAGGTGTCCCGCACAGTGAGCACCATATAGTGTTCCCTGAGCAGCGCGCTCAGCGCCGGTGGTACTGACCTGCGCCGTACTGCGGGCAGGTGTCCCGCACAGTGAGCACCATATAGTGTTCCCTGAGCAGCGCGCTCAGCGCCGGGGTAAACTGACCTGCGCCGTACTGCGGGCAGGTGTCCCGCACAGTGAGCACCATATAGTGTTCCCTGAGCAGCGCGCTCAGCGCGGTGGTACTGACCTGCGCCGTACTGCGGGCAGGTGTCCCGCACAGTGAGCACCATATAGTGTTCCCTGAGCAGCGCGCTCAGCGCCGGTGGTACTGACCTGCGCCGTACTGCGGGCAGGTGTCCCGCACAGTGAGCACCATATAGTGTTCCCTGAGCAGCGCGCTCAGCGCCGGTGGTAACTGACCTGCGCCGTACTGCGGGCAGGTGTCCCGCACAGTGAGCACCATATAGTGTCCCTGAGCAGCGCGCTCAGCGCCGGTGGTACTGACCTGCGCCGTACTGCGGGCAGGGTGTCCCGCACTAGTGAGCACCATATAGTGTTCCCTGAGCAGCGCGCTCAGCGCCGGTGGTACTGACCTGCGCCGTACTGCGGGCAGGTGTCCGCACAGTGAGCACCATATAGTGTTCCTGAGCAGCGCGCTCAGCGCCGGTGGTACTGACCTGCGCCGTACTGCGGCAGGTGTCCGCACAGTGGCACCATATAGTGTTCCTGACAGCGCGCTCAGCGCCGGTGGTACTGACCTGCGCCGTACTGCGGGCAGGTGTCCCGCACAGTGAGCACCATATAGTGTTCCCTGAGCAGCGCGCTCAGCGCCGGTGGTACTGACCTGCGCCGTACTGCGGGCAGGTGTCCCGCACAGTGAGCACCATATAGTGTTCCCTGAGCAGCGCGCTCAGCGGCGCCGACAGCGCGCACGCAAACTCCGACACCTCGTATCTGTCACATCATCATTATCAACTTTAGGGTGGTAGACCACATGGCATATACATATTTTTTCAACTTTGGCCGTGTCGATATCTTTGCCCTTGACTGTACCAGAGCCCTACACCCACTCTGTCATCATCTAGCCGCTAGCGTATGGTATATGGTATATTCAGTAACCTCTTCTTGTCCAGTTCGTCCTTGGCGGCGCGACAGGCGTCGTCCCAGGCGGCCTCCTGCAGCAGCCCGAGGCAGCTGCGGCACGGCGCCCCGCGGCTGCGCTTCGCGGCTGGCGCGCCCTCTGCCGCTGCTGCCCAACAAACACATTGACTACCATCTTATTACTACCCAAAAGAAAACTAAAAACTATAGATGCGAAGTCGGTTAACGATTTTAACCAAACGGTTAAAAGGTGTACTGCCTTTGCGGCGAAATATTTTTCGCCAAATTTCACTTAGCAACGCACCTTTCGCCGAAGTTTCATTTGGCAAACCAATCCTTGGCATAACTTTGCATTTTCTTATTACGCAACATTTTTATATTGCAAAATTTTACTTCATCACACTTTTATGTGGCGAACAATTATGTAGCAAATGATTGGCTAAGGCAAATAACAAATAGTCAAATAACATTTGGCCAATTTTTACACATAAGGTAGATATATCAGCATCTAAAGTAGCTGTACACTATCGTACTTTGTCGTTTTACAGCCACGCAGTAAACGCTGTGCAAGAGTCAATGTGTCAATCAGTGGCGTAGCGTGGGTTGATACCCCACCCGGGGCGGAAATTTTTTCTCAAAAATGTCCATAAAAGTTGTCATTATTCTTTACATATCAGAAGGTGAAGTGCATAGTTTACGGCCAGCGAAAAATTCAAAAGTTAAAAAGATTGCAGACGCGCTAGCTCGACAATAATGAATTAGCGCGCCTGCAATCACTCTTAAAAAAAGTTAAAAAGGCCATGGAAATGTTGGCACAAGTCATATACAGCCAAGTCTAATGGAAGGTATCTTTTTATTGGGTCTGAATGGGTCTTATGGTGTTTTTGGCGAAAAAATACACCTGCAGTTTATTGTTATACTGCCCACTGCCCACTTACTGGCCACAACCATAATCTACTATTGCCACACCCTTGTTTAGGTTTTAAAAAAGTAAGATGTCATTATTATAGAAATGGAAATCCACGATTTTGTCACAGTAATAAGTAATAGAAAATTTCGTGCTCAATCAGTCCAAATCATAGGTGCGACGCCCAACATACACCAGACACAGGCTTCTTCATAGAATAAGAGAGCTCAAACTGTTTTATATGCAATGACAATATTATTATTATTAACCTAACATTCAGTGCCAAGAACCTGACAGTTATCTGTTTGTAGGCAGCTTTCGCTACAAAGCGGAAAAACGCTGCTTCTGGTCATGAGCATAGAGATATGTAGTTGTGAATGTGCTAAGTAGAAACTTCTGCTAAAGTCAGACATTAGTAAACCATGCTAACCCTGGTCCACTGAGTCTCCAGCGACTCCATTGGTACCATTGCTCTGCTCTTCTGGCTTTGCGGGCTCGCTGGACTCTGTTGATACATTATCAGCTACAGTGCCTTCAGTGGGCTCATCCATATACTGAAAGGAATAAAATTATAATTTAAATTATCATTTTATCAGTTCCATATCTCAAAAAGAAAAACAGGAACACTTTGTTGTCTGTCTGTCTGTCTATCTGTTAGAGCTAATTAGCTCCAAAATGACGGATTCATTGGGTTCAAATTTGGTACAAATGTAAATTGGTGACCTAAAGATGGAGGTGTAACATAAATGAATAAATTATAGGGGACCCTTTTAGAAAATAAACAAAAAAAAATGTAAATCATATTGTGTGGGGTGACAAATTAAATGGCTTATTATAAAGATCTTGAATGTTTATTTTTGGAAAACATACAGAAAATAGTTCTTTACCTATAGATTACAAGAAAACCTAGAATTCCGTTTTTTTAAATGGACGCGTTGCCGGCTCTTTTATAAAAAACAGACTCATTTTTTGAAGTTGTAAGTACCGGAATTTCATTCAAACTGTAGAATGCAGTCGTTTTTTGTTATAGTTCAAGTAAGCGAAACCGCGGGTAAAAGCTAGTAGTAAAAGTAAACAAGCTTCTCAACAAAATACGAATAACCTCGATCGTGCTCGATACATACTTTTTTTACCGACTCCTTCACATTCTCGTAAGTCCGCGGATGTTTCAGCCCCAAATAGCGCAAGCAGCACGCGTCGCAGCAACCCTCGTCCTTGCATATCTTAAATATCGCCTTTTCATCCATAGTTTACCCAGGAATCACCGATAAACTACATTCGTGAAGTGAAATTATTTATTTTCTTCAACATGTGCATGCCTGCCTTGCGTGGATTGAATTGAATAGGTATATGCGTACAACGTTAATGATTTTTAAAAAAACACACTAATTTGGACGTTACTGCTATAATTTAGGGTCGCTTTTTTTACTTAAATGACAGTAAAACTAAAACGAATAAGAATGAAAATGGTTTTGGATCATGGACAAGGACTTTGCAAAAATGTCACCATGACAGATACGTTTCGTCTTGTGACCAAATTTTCCCTAAATTTTGTTTTAAACCTATAGTTTGAACTCAATAAGCAACTTAATAAGAAGAGATTAATGCATTATGAGGGAGTATTGGTATTTAAAAATGAATGGTCTACATTTTTCATATAAACTCTTAGATATTCAAATTTTAATATTCTAATTGCTTTTGCAAGTGTAACGAAACATCATTAACATTGCCATTACAAAATTAATCAGCTGATAACAGAATTCATAAATTTCATAATGAACAGATTGACTTTTGAGTTAATTATTTTATAATTATTCAATAATTTCAATGAATATTTAGCCTAATTTATAAGCATTTTGATCTATTTTTAAGTGAAAACTGGCCGTTTGTTATGGTACATTTCGATTTTATAAATGACAGTCGCTGAAATTGTTGCCATGTCTTCGCCTCGCCTCGCTGTCAAATCTGTGTATTTATGTAATTCAAAATAAAAATTCTAAATTGCAAAAATAAATAATACTTTTATTTATTTACTGATTGACATTGAATACTGAGAAAATATGGGCACAGTGCATGCAAAGGTAACTATTTTTTTTTTGGTTAATCTAATAAATACATTTTCTTGTAAGAACATGTGAGAGGTTATTTCTCTAGGTATTTGTCTTTTGAATTCGCATAACAAAATGTAACCTCAGTTAACATTTGCGAGAAAAATCGTACAAGCTGCTTTACAGTACCGCTTTCGATAGAGCACTACAAACTCGACCGCTGTACGGGCTCTATCTACGAAGTGCAAAATTCGAACTTCGGTATCTTAACGTCCCACTGACGCTAATATTGATGAATACGAGTGTGAGAGGGACGGTACGATACGAACTTCGATTTTCGAATTTCGGAGTTTATTTACATTCTCTCCTCTTCTTCTTCAGCGCGTTCTTCAGCGTGTTGTTACCTTGTAATTTTAATAATTTGTTTTCTGTATCGCTTACTATGTCTGGTGTACAATAAAGAGTCTTTGTATTGCATTGTATTGTATTGTTATTTACATTATCAATCATCAATCACTGTATCATTACAGCAGTCAAATCTTAGACGATATAGAAGGCTATTAATAGCACTTACAACTTGTTTCTAGTCTGTCAACGAAGATGAAAAGAACATTTTAAGATAAGGGTATTTCTATACTGTGTCGTTCACCTAATGCGGTCGCCAAATCTCTTTCAAACTACTACGGGGAACAAATGTCGCCTTTACATTAGTCTAACGCACAGCAGTTTAAATAAATGAAACAAAATTTTATTTGACATATTATTTATTAAGTACAACATAATATGTATACCTATCAATTTAATTTCATCATTTTTATACTTTTTACATCAAGTAAATTGCATAACCAGCACTAGTAGGTGCCAAATTATTTCCTTCTGCCGCGGCGCGGCGGCTCGCGCGTTGTGGTCGCAACTGTACCTAACGCTCCTCCTCACTCTGCTTGTCGTTGCACCTAATGTTCCGATGCCAAATCCTACTAATATTATAAATGTGAAAGTTTGTGAGTGAGTGAGTATGTTTGTTACTTCTTCACGCTGAAATGGTTGGACGGATTTGGATGAAATTTGGAAAAATTATAGTTTATAACCTGGATTAAAACATAGGATACATTTTATCTCGATGTTCCCATGGGATAGGGATAAAATCTTGAACTAATAACCGTTGGGCTTAGAGTCATGAAATTTGTTATGTAGGTAGCTGGACATCTGGAATAAACACCTAGGCTATTTTTTATCCCGATATTCCTACGGGTTAGGGATAAAATCTTGAAATAACAACCGCTGGGCTTAGAGTCATGAAATTTGGCCATGGGTGTTTTAATTTAATGTCAATGTAAACCACAGTGTAATTTTAGGGAATTCCCACGAGAATTTGATAAAATCTTGGTATTTTAATTCAACTGCTGTATCTAATGACTTATGCGCGCGAAGCCGCGTGTAAACGCTAGTTGACAATAAAAGTTATTTTGCTATGAAAATGAGTACTATGCACAATCTAATTAATTTGCTGTGCAGTCAGTATTTTTGATGTGATTGTAGTATTTTTGTATATTGTAGATTGATGTACATTTTCGAATTATCTGCAGTGCTAGTTTTGCTAAACATTTAGTTTATTTGTATTGAAATAATTTAATTGATATATAAATGATGAGAATACATTGATAGGCAATTATTTATTTGATGTGCAATTAATAATTTCCCTTTATGAAACAATAATTTACCAAAAAAAATATGTATTAACTGTAAAATTGCGATAAGTTGTTTTAGCAAATGATTTTTTGCCAAATGATAATTTGAGTAAAATATTTTGGGATGTGATCGATACCATCAGCCAAACATGTGGTCTACCACCCTAAAGTTGATAATCGTTTGCATGTCACAAAACAATAATGCCAATAGATGTGTCTGTCAACTTGAAAGTTGGACTTTAGCGACATATCTATTTGATAGGAACTTGTTTAATAATTGATAGACCACTTATTTGGCTGATGGTACTTTGGGAGAAGTTTTTTGCCCATACATTAGTAATCCATCTTTATTCAATTTAGGCAACAAGCACTTATGAAGCTTTCAAGTTTATGTAAATTGACTTGGACATTTTGTTTCTCAGGCGGAGCAGGGGCAGGGTGACAGCGGGGAGATGGTGTCGGGAGGGGGGCTGTTCGAGTTCGAGGCTGCTGACGCCGACAGCGAGCCCATCCTGCCCAAGCCTACCATCAAGCTGGACGGCGTCAGGGTAAGTAGCGGTGCAGGGCAGGTTTTTATCTACACCCATATAGTAAATCCTCAATTATGCCTTCAAAATCCATAGATAATGACCAGCATTACGACATTGGATTCTATTATGAACACGGCTGTATCGTAATGGTCATTACGATACAGAAATCTGTATTGTAATGAGATTTCAAACATCATTGCAGCAGCAGGTCGTTGCGGGCGCAGCTCGTGGGGCAGACATACCTGCCTAGTAAGAGTTAATGCAGGTCATTATCAATGGTTCGCGGAACACATGATAGAGGATTCAATATATGGATGTAGATTAAATATTGCCCACACTCGTGTTTTAAGGACCCCTATTACGATACAGTTGAATAAAATACTATTATACTCACAACTTTCTGATGATATGAGTTTAATATAATTAAGTACCTACTTTCAATCAATCAATCAATGTGTTACTAACAATAGGTAAACCAATGGATCTGAGTAGGTAAATAAATTATTATTATTATTGTTATGCCAGTTTAATGTTATGCCAATACGGTATTTGACTATTTTGTAAGTATATGTTTTATAAATTAAAACTACACAATGCCTGTTATCGAATAGAAAAACAATTTTTAAGCTACTTTTACAAATAAAGTTATAAAGGTTTGAAATTCAAGATTAGACAGAGAAAGACATACTGGCATGTGACGTCACACGCCAGTACCGTCATACTTGCTGCATAAAGAAAAGCGTTTGAGAAAGAGACAGGTATATAGGTTTTTCAAAAAAAAAAATATAAATCCAATTTTCAACCGATTTAAATTTTCTCTTCGCTAAACACTATCTGTATATCTATATTTTCATAATAATATTAAGATATGGCAACATCAGGAGTTGTCAAATACCGTATTCCCTCATGTAAATTCATATTAACTGATGTTATTATGGGTTATTGATTTCAACGGATGCTGACAGATGATTTGATTGAACTAGAAAAGAGCTGTGGCTTTAAAGGGTTAATAACCTAACCATAAAAATTTCATTTTTAATACAAGCTTTTTTTTGCTGACTGTACTTTTTGTTGACTGTACTTGTAGTGTCACCCAAACTACATTTGCATACCAAATTTCAAGTCGATGCCTATTAACCGTTGAAGAGTTCTGTCCTGCAGAGACGAACCTGGCCGGACTACCAGGATGTCACTACTAGAGTATTGTATTGTCACGCGATTTACAAGTATTCCAAATTTCAAGCTCATAGTCACTCAAACGGCTATGGAGAGGTCCATGCTCGGGGTTTCTCTGCGGGATGGAATCAGAAATGATGATATCCGCAGTAGAACTAAGGTTACCGACATAGCCCAAAGAATTACGAAACTGAAGTGGCAGTGGGTGGGGCACTTGGCCGATGGGGTCAGAAGGTTCTCGAATGGCGTCCGCGGACCGGGAGACGAGCTGTCGGTAGGCCTCCAACAAGATGGAGCGGCGACCTGGTTAAGATCGCGGGGTCGCGGTGGATGCGGAAAGCACAAGACCGGTCTGAGTGGAGTCTTGGGGGAGGCCTATGGCCGGCAGTGGACGTCTTTCGGCTGACATGATGATGATGGGACAGGTGAAACTAAATAAAAGATGTGAGGTGCATAGGAGAAATTCGTGTCTGTATCGTTGTCCAGCGGTGGTGTAGCGGTATACCACACGACACGGCACGGAATGCCGAGGACCTGGTTTCGATTCCCGGCGCTGGTCTTATTTTTCTGGTTTTTCTGTGCATCTATATTTCAGTTTGTGTTTTCGATATAGGTTTTACGGGATGACCGTAAAAGTAACAAAAAATTTGGAATTGAAATAAAAAATACAAAAAGACTCCAAAAAAAAAACAATCTTAAATAAAAGCTTGTAAAAAAGGGGCTATTTTAGGGGTTAATCCGGCCGTGCGCCTGTGGGCTAGGCCCCTGTCCAGCAGTGGGCGTGTGGCAGCGGGGGCTGGGGCGTCTCTTCTGTCTCTTCTGTGCTCATTTTGCATGCCAGTTTCTGGTGAAATGTGTGAGACCATAAAATGTAAATTAGTATTTGTATTTGATGGTGTTTGATGGTGGCGGCGGCACTCGGCAGGCGCGCGTGGACCGCGTGCACGTGGAGGGCCTGGCGCGGACGCGGGACGACCTGGTGCGCGGCGCGGTCGATGACCTGTTCCACGCCACGCACTTCCAGGACGTGGTGCTGAGGGCGCACAGGGTGAGAGCGACTATAGACTATAGCCCGTCACACACTAACCAGATACGATAACACACGCATATCTGAACGCATATCTGTTTTAGCATAACTTTAAAAAGATACTTAAAAAGTATTTAGTAGAAACTCTTCCATAAGACATAGTTGTAACAATAATTATAATAGTTTATGTAAGAATAATATATACATTACATTATTTTATATTTTATAGAGACTGTATCCTGCAGACAAACTGTGTAAACAGTTTTGCAGGGCTATGTGCAAAAAACCTATGTAAAAAATAATGTCAAATAAATACTTTTTCATTCATTCATAGCGTTCTTTGAGTTATATCAATTTGGGGAGAGTCACTGATTATAAACCAAGAATACTGTTAACTGTTATTTATTCCCAAAAGGACGAGTACACAGTCCTATGGGCGGGAGACTACTCGCGTGCCCGTCGGTATAGCTAACCTATAAAGATATCGCTATATGGGTAGCTATACAACTGTGTCACTACACTGTCAATATCGCTCCCTATACGATTCAATATGAGCTCACACACAGCGCAGATAACTTATATTTTATCGTGAAGTATCTGTGGGCACCGACATATATCGAGAGATGGCAAAGATATTATCTGCGTATATAAATTATCTGGTTGATGTGAGAGCCCCGCTGCACGCGAGTAAATCTAGAAAAGATAAACACGAAAACATTCCGCACCGAAAAACAAGTCTACTCAGTTTGAAGGATTTAGACTGAATGTATCGTCTCCTATATTATCGTATCTGCGTAGTGTGTGATAGTTTCAGATCATTAAGTTATTATACGCAGATAAAATATTATCGTATCTGCGTAGTGTGTGACACGCTTAAATCGAGTTTAGCTATCGATAATCGAGTTTGGCTAATCCGTAAGGCTTGTTCGGACTAGGCTAGTATTTTAGTCTAGTAGCGAGTAATTTAGTAGCTAAACGTGTCTGAACACCAAATAATTAGTCGAGCAGATTAGTAAGTAATTTAGTCGAGTTAATCCATTTTATTCTATTTTTTTTTAGTAGTTTAGTAGTGAGTAGCACCCCCCCACCACGCGTCCGTGCTTACTCGGCCGCCGGCTAAACAAGTCCGAACCTGACGATTTACTCGAGTTCATTAGTTGGCGTGAAAATGTCGTTTCGCTGGAGCGAGGAAACCACTTTAATACTAGACTGTAATGCGAACGATTTTTAGGCAGTAGCGAATAGTTTAGCTACTAAATTACTCGCTACTAGACTAAAATACTAGCCTAGTCCGAACAAGCCTGTAGCCCTTCTTCCCGGGAGCAACGGCAGCCGCCGCTCTGCTCGCGCGGCCCCGACCCGACGAACCAGACACCGGCGCACAACTACCCGCGTTTTCATTGTCAATTTTATTGTAACTGTCAAATGTAGAGAGTTTCTTTTGTAATAGTTCATGGCATCACAAACACATTCCTTGGACGGCTCTGGTTGTAGCGCACCGTCAGGCCCCTGTACCACAAAAGTTACAAGTGACAAAAGTTGACAAAGTTGTCAGGTTTGTCATAGTAAAATGTTACAATTTTGTCGAGTTGTAGCACTTGTAACTTTTGTGGTACAGGGGGCTGGTCGTTATGTTTTTTTCACATCTCCCCTTCAGAAATAGTTATTTGTGTCACAAGGGAGCAAAATGGTGTATTTCGGCGAGGGCGTCCAGATCGGCGAAGTTGCACTTTGCTCCCTCTCGTCATGGGGGAAAAGTTACTTATCTGAAGGAGAGGTGTGAAATAGTTATTTGTGTCACAAGGGAGCAAATGGTGTATTTACGGCGAGTGCGTAAATTGAATCCAGAATGTAGCGAAGGATTCTACAATAGAATCCTGAGCGTAATGAAGGATTCAAGTGTTAACGCCCAAGATGAAAATAATTTTTCACACCTCTCCTTCAGAAAAGTAACTTTTCCTCCCTGACGAGAGGGAGCAAAGTGCAACTTTTCTGTTCAAGGCTTTTCTAAGTGTTTTATTGCAAATGCCATTTTTTGAAGTTGATAATTGTAAAGCCACACCATTTTCTACGCTGGTTATTCTTTGATATTATTAAGAATATTTTTTTTCAAGTTTTTTAATGCTCTGTGTGAAAAGTTGTATGAGCCACTAGGGAGCAAAATTATTTTCATCTTGGGCGTTAACACTTGAATCCCTCATTACGCTCAGGATTCTACTTTAGAATCCCTCGCTACGCTCATGATTCTATTGTAGAATCCTTCGCTACATTCTGGATTCAATGTACGCCCTCGCCGTAAATACCCGATTTTGCTCCCTTGTGACCCAAATAACTAGGGTACAGATAGTTGAAGTCAGTTGTGCGCGCGGCCCCATGTGGGTGTGTGGGTACAGCGATAAGAACACGTCTTGCTCGCACGACGACTGCCGCGTCACGGCGCACGCGCACACAGGGCCGCGCGCACGACCGAGTTGAACTATCGGTAGCGTCTGTGGGTCATTGAACTGAACAATGCGCGCGGTGGGCTGTACGCAGGTGCGGCGCGCGCTGGACGCGCTGGGCTGCTTCCGGTCGGTGGGCGTGTTCATCGACGTGTCCCACGGGCCGCACGCCACGCCCGAGGGGCTCGAGGTACAAGACACACGCGACACACGCGACACACGCAGGTGCGGCGCGCGCTGGACGCGCTGGGCTGCTTCCGGTCGGTGGGCGTGTTCATCGACGTGTCCCACGGGCCGCACGCCACGCCCGAGGGGCTCGAGGTACAAGACACACGCGACACACGCGACACACGCAGGTGCGGCGCGCGCTGGACGCGCTGGGCTGCTTCCGGTCGGTGGGCGTGTTCATCGACGTGTCCCACGGGCCGCACGCCACGCCCGAGGGGCTCGAGGTACAAGACACACGCGACACACGCGACACACGCAGGTGCGGCGCGCGCTGGACGCGCTGGGCTGCTTCCGGTCGGTGGGCGTGTTCATCGACGTGTCCCACGGGCCGCACGCCACGCCCGAGGGGCTCGAGGTACAAGACACACAAGACACTGTGTTGTGTGTCGGCATATCTGTATGTCATTATGCCATAACATATTAGGGGCTAGTGTTATCATCAGATACAGCAGTTGAGTCTAAATTCCGGGATTTCACAAAAGCCTGTTTCCACCAGAGATGTGTTTTGCAGGTGGTAGGACCTCGTGCAAGGTCCGCCCGGATTGCTACCACCATCTTGCTCGCTAATCCTGCCGTGAAGCAGCAGTGCTTGCACGTTGTTTCGGCGTGGAGAGTAAGACAGCCGGTGAAATTATTGGCACTTGAGGTATCCCATCTTAGGCCTCTAGGTTGCCAACGCTGCAATACCCCTGGTGTTGCAGATGTTTATGGGCGGTGGTGATCTCTTACCATCAGGAGACCCACTTGCTTGTTTGCCAAACAGTCGAATAAAAAATAAAAAAAAAGATGTGCGAGGGTGTGTTGCGAGAAATGTGTTTTTCATGAACCAATAGACACCTTCCTCGCCTTAGAGCGTTTTCAGATTATCCGATCCGATATCGGTACTGGGGCAAGTAAAATGTATGAAACACGAGTATGTACCATCAGCCAAATAAGTGGTATATACATTAGTGATGAATATTCGCATATTTTTGCATATTCCCATTCGCATTCGCAAAATTTCTGCGAATGTTTTGCGAATATGAATATTAGAAAAAAAAATACAATTACTAGATAATAGATAGATAGGTTAATAAAATCAAAATACATTCATTTCTTACGTTTTTTATACAAAAAAAAAACAACTTAATCTCGTAATCACATTATCAGTCTTCTCACTTAATCATTTGGTATTATTTATTTATTTTCATCACTAATTGACATTTACAGTCAGTTGTGGTGTTGGGCGTTAAGCCTAAGAGTACATGATATATAAAGGGATGGAGTGGAGGTGTGTGAGTGCACACTATACAGTTGATTAGCGTTTAAGACCTATTGTCGTGGTTGACCTGCCTTGTTATTTTGGACATTATTCCAAAATTCTTAGAATTCTTTATTCATTGTACAATTTGTACTTTATAAAGTACATTCGGCCGTTGTTCTTAGTGTTAATTAGTCCTTTATAAAGTACGCGAGGAGTTAGGAGGCTGTGACGGGTCAAAAACGCCATGTAAATACCGGTCTCTGTTCCTCGTGTCGGCAGGTGACGTTCCAGGTGAAGGAGCTGTCCAGGATCGTGGGCGGGGTCAACACCACCGTCACCGAGAACGAGGGCAATCTCGTGCTGGGTGAGTCAACGAGCTGTGCGTGTGTTTAAAACACCATTCGGCTCAGGCCTGAAATATCCGTTTACCTAAAATGTATTTTTCCCAAAATGTCTGCTTTTCACAATGCCAACACGTCTTTTGCATAATGTCAGCTGTTTAAAATTGCCTGTCTCCAAGAATGACAGTTTTTGTATCATCATCATCATCCCAGCCTATATACGTCCCAGTGCTGGGCACAGGCAATTTTTAACCCCCGACGCTAAGAGAGGGGTGCTAAAGTTTGACCGCTATGTGCGTCTGTGTGTTGGTCTGTGGCACCGTAGCTCTTAAACGGGCGAAGAAGTCAGATTTGTAGCGATGGTTCTTATGTACAATGTGGTCTATTTCCAAAAACACCATTTTATCACATTTAAGTAAAAGAAATACTAATTGATCGTGTGTATATTTGAAAAATAACGTTTGACCTTTGTTTGACTTTCATCGTAAATAAACGTTATGTAACTAAACCGCCTGATCCTTACACTGACAGGTGACAGAAGACACTACGTTTTTTTTTAATAATTGTGACGGGCAAAGATAACGTAGCTTTTAACGCCATGGTAACTGTTAACTATAATTCCGGTAACTTATAAATGGAATAAAAAAGTTAATACCCAATTAATACCAAAATTAAAATAGATTACTAAGAATTAATCGTCCCTCAATAGTCTGCTATGAAATGCAACTCGTATGTATGTTCTTGAATGGTCTATATGGGGATTGTACAACAAGAGCATAAAAAATAAAAAGTACATAGAAAGTGAATTATTGTTTCCACTGTTGCTATTTCGTTTCCTCGCCATCGAAGTGAAAAGCAGTGTAAAACTCGAGCATTAAACCCATTTTCCCCTCGACGTGTCTATCCACCCTCGCCGTACCGGCTCGGCTATATGAGCGTCTCGGGTAAAATGGCTTGTTTTATGCTCTTGTTGCACTATCTACTATTGACTTTGTCCCCCCCCCCCCCCCGGGCAGGCGTGAAGCTGCCGAACGTGTTCGGGCGCGGGGAGAAGATCCAGTCGGAGTACAGTATGGGGTACCGCAGCTCGTCCAACTTCAGCGTCGCCGCCACCAAGCCCTACCCGCACAAGGCCTGGGTGCCCGTGTGAGTACACGCGCACACACACAGACAGACATGCACACACAGACACTCACGCGCGCACACACAGACACACACACATATTTTCTAATGAAGGTTTTCACAGAGGCGAAATATCGCAAGATGGCGTTAGTAAATTACACTTACACCTACACCTTTTGCAGGTGGTAGGACCTTGTGCAAGGTCCGCCCGGATTGCTACCACCATCTTGCTCGCTAATCCTGCCGTGAAGCAGCAGTGCTTGCACTGTTGTGTTTCGGCGTGGAGAGTAAGACAGCCAGGCAGGTGAAATTACTGGCACGCGAGGTATCCCATCTTAGGCCTCTAGGTTGGCAACGCATCTGCAACCCCCTGGTGTTGCAGGTGTCTATGGGCGGTGGTGATCTCTTACCATCAGGAGACCCACATGCTCGTTTGCCATCCAGTCGAATAAAAAAAAAAAAAAACACCTGTTGACCATGTGACCTACTTTTTAACCCCTGACGCAAAAAGAGGGATGTTATACGTTTGTCCGCTATGTGTCTGTCTGTCTGTCTGTGGTACCGTAGCTCTTAAACGGGTGAACCGATTTGAATGCTTTTTTTTATTAAACCGGTTTTCTAGCGATTCTTAGACATGTTGATTCAAAATCGGAGATATTGAACTTAGAAGTGACAAAGTCGGGGATTTTCCAGCTTTTTACAAGCTTTTCTTTAGTTTCACCTGCCCCGTTGTGTCTGTAATCAAATCTTGCAAGTTAAATTTGACAACTTCCAGTAGTCAGATTGACTTGAAATGTGGAATACTTATAAATCGCGTGACAATACAATAATCTGGTAGTGACATCCTGGTAGTCCAGCCAGGATCGTCTCCGCAGGACGGAACTCTTCAACGGTTAATAGCATCGACTTGAAATTTGGCATGCAAATGTAATTTGGGTGACAATGCCACTTAGTACAGTCAAGAAAAAGTACAGTCAGCAAAAAAAGCTTGTATTAAAAATGCAATTTTTACGTTGTATATTGTTGGGTTATTAAACAAGTTCCTTTGATTGTGTCGGTCAGGCTGTCCGCGTCGGTGTACCAGCAGAACCACGAGTACCCGTGGTCGGGCTACCGGCTGCTGGACCGCGGGCTGCTGCTCGGCGTCGCCTTCAACACCTCGCCCGCCGTGAGTACCACCACCATCATCATCATCATCATCATGCATCTTCAGTAGCCTGGAGGGGGTCAACTCCAGGGAGCTCCTAGCTTCAGCGCGCCAGGTTCCATCAACATCATTACATCTTCAGTAGCCTGCAGTGGGTCAACTCCAGGGAGCTCCTAGCTTCAGCGCGCCAGGTTCCATCAACATCATTACATCTTCAGTAGCCTGCAGTGGGTCAACTCCAGGGAGCTCCTAGCTTCAGCGCGCCAGGTTCCATCAACATCATTACATCTTCAGTAGCCTGCAGTGGCCAACTCCAGGGAGCTCCTAGCTTCAGCGCGCCAGGTTCCATCAACATCATTACATCTTCAGTAGCCTGCAGTGGGCCAACTCCAGGGAGCTCCTAGCTTCAGCGCGCCAGGTTCCATCAACATCATTACATCTTCAGTAGCCTGCAGTGGGTCAACTCCAGGGAGCTCCTAGCTTCAGCGCGCCAGGTTCCATCAACATCATTACATCTTCAGTAGCCTGCAGTGGGCCAACTCCAGGGAGCTCCTGGCTTCAGCGCGCCAGGTTCCATCAACATCATTACATCTTCAGTAGCCTGCAGTGGGTCAACTCCAGGGAGCTCCTAGCTTCAGCGCGCCAGGTTCCATCAACATCATTACATCTTCAGTAGCCTGCAGTGGGTCAACTCCAGGGAGCTCCTGGCTTCAGCGCGCCAGGTTCCATCAACATCATTACATCTTCAGTAGCCTGCAGTGGGTCAACTCCAGGGAGCTCCTAGCTTCAGCACGCCAGGTTCCATCATCATTATCATCATACTTTTGAATTCATAACTTTGAATCAGCTTTTAGCTCCAGTATTCCCGGACCGGTACCCGGTTCCCGGGATCTTGGGTATAAGTAAGAGTGTTATATCGAAAATACAAACTGAAATATAGATGCACAGAAAAACCAGAAAAATAAGACCAGCGCTGGGAATCGAACCCAGGTCCTCGGCATTCCGCTACACCACCGCTGGACAACGATACAGACACGAATTTCTCCTATGCACCTCTTATCTCAGCTTGTGTTGTTTCTTATTTAGCCACTTAAGCAGCGACACTAGCGACATCTATGCCGTAGCCCTCATCGAGAAACTTTGGGCTCGATTCCCAGCGCTGGTCTTATTTTTCTGGTTTTCTGTGCATCTATATTTCAGTATGTATTTTCGATATAGGTTTTACGTGATGACCGTAAAAGTAACAAAAAGTTTGGAATTGAAATAAAAAATACAAAAAGATTAAAAAAAAAAACTTAAGAGTGTAATGTAGATTAAGACCATTTTTCCGGACTGTATGTCTGTCTGTCTGTTGCAGACGAAGCACCAGCTGCAGTGGGAGGGTCTGGTGCGCGAGACGGCCGTGCTCAGCAAAACCACCAGCTTCAAGATTCGCGAGAGCAGCGGTTCGTATACTTCCCATAGTCTTGGTTATTCGCCGCGCGTGAATCTAGTGGAACGGTGTTACCGAACACTCGTCTCGTTTTACAAGCTTTTAGTCTCGTCTCGTTTTTTAGTTTAGTAGTGTAGTTTTTTTTTAGTCGCTTTTAGGCACTTGTCCCACCGCCGACGATCAGCGAGAAGCGAGTAGAGCGAGTAACTAGAAACGAGTGGGCGAGCAGCGAGAAGCGAGTGTAGTTTTGTCGCTCGGCTGTAAGCGAGTGTTCGCGTGCGACGGGCGATTACTCGCTCCACTCGACTCGCTCGTGCGGGGCGGCCGCCAAGCTGACATCGCTGAGCGAGTATCTATAGCTCAGCGAGTTTTATAGCTCTTGTCGCTGCGACAAAAGATGTAAGAGCGAGTTGTCGCCGACAGTGTGAACAGCCAGCGATCAACTATTAATATATGTATCTCTTTTACTCACACAGGATCTTATCTTTTGTTCGTTTCTTGAGCGAGAAAATAGTCGATAGCCAATCGTTTCCTCGTTGGCGGTGAGACAACTACCTTATACCTTGGAAGCTTCCAGTGGTCTGATTGACTTGGATTTTGGCATACGTTACGTAAATCTGGTGACAATACATTAATCTCGTGGTGGCATATTGTTGGTTCAGCCAGGATCGTCTCCGCAAGAAGGAACTTCTCAATGGTGAATAACATCGACTTCAAATTTGTTACGGAAATGTAGTTTAGTCATCTAAAGAAACACATTTGCACAGTCAGCAAGTAAGCTTGTATTAAGAATACAATAAAAACCCATTAAAGTTCCGTACCCGAATTGACTAGTTCCTTATAAAAAAATAATAAGTTCACCAGTTACGAAGATCACAGATGCTGCTAAAAATCCTAACGATCAGCCTGCAGGCCGTTCGACCGGTACTTTATCGTATCGTGTATGTAAAACTACAGTTTTGTATGATGTTTTAAAACTGTACCTTCGATTGGAACAGTACAAAAATTCGAAAAGAAAAATCGGAATGGATGGATAGGGGCTACAATTAAACCCATAACCGCTGAAATGAAACGATAAACTGCAGCGTGTGTAAGAATTTACGATAAATCGTACCGATCGAATGGTGCAGTAGGATTGTAGTAGGATTTTTCCTAGCGTATGTGACTGTGTGTGGGTCCTATTATGAGGGCAGGATAGCAACTTTGTCTAGACATAGCAACTTTGCCCACCAATGGCAACTTTGCCCGAACGTGGTGTCATTGCCCGCACGCGGCAACTTTGCCCACCAATGGCAACTTTGCCCGAACGTGTCATTGCCCGCACGCGGCAACTTTGTCCACCAATGGCAACTTCGCCCGGACGTGGTAATTTAGCCCGAACGCGGCAACTTTGCCCACCAATGGCAACTTTACTCATCTTAGCAACTTCCCCCAGGTCCACAGATGAAGTCTGTCCTGCGGCACATAGTGTCGGTGGACCACCGCGACGAGCCCATCTTCCCGACGCGCGGGACGTGGGTTCAGTTCTCGAGCGAGGTCGCCGGGCTGGGCGGCGGCGTGGCGCACGTCAAGACAGAAATGCAGGCGCAGGCCAACGTCGAGCTGATGGAGAATGTGGTGAGTACGAGTTTCCACGCTAAAGGTCTCTACCGTATCATTCTATGACCGTAATAGGAAAGGAACGTGTCAGGCACGGTATGTAAAGCAACAAGGACTACAAGATGTCGAGTTTGACGCTCCGTGTTTGACACGCGACTGCACGTGCTAGTGGGCACAGTCTTCGACACGATGCTGTTACGGTCATGGTACGATACGGTGTAATAGGTAGAGACCTTAAGTGCTCGTTATTGTCTAAATTGAACAATAGTAGATTTTACAACAAGAGCATAAAACGAGCCATTTCACCCGAGCCGGTATGGCGAGGGTGGATAGACACGCCGAGGGGAAAATGGGTTTAATTCTAGAGTTTTCACTTTGATGGCGAGGAAATTAAATAGCAACAGTGGAAACAAAATTGTTCATACTATGTACCTTTTATCGTTCACGCATTACTATTTATTATACTTATAAATTTTTAGTTTTATTGATTTTTAGTTAAGAAAGAAAAGCTAATGAAAGCTGTATGGACGCCTTGGGTAAAATGCTGTTTTATGCTCTAGTTGTACAATCTACTATTAGAGTTTAACTTTGATCCAGGTGTTGCAAGTGACGGGCGCGGCGGGCATACTCCACGACGTGTTCGGGACCGAGCTGCCGGACAACTTCTTCCTGGGGGGGCCCACCGGCGTGCGGGGCTTCAGGCAGCGCGGGCTCGGCCCCCAGCAGGACGGACACGCGCTCGCGGACGGTGAGGGGGACAGGGGGGCGGGGCCCACCGGCGTGCGGGGCTTCAGGCAGCGCGGGCTCGGCCCCAGCAGGACGGACACGCGCTCGGCGGACGGGTGAGGGGGGACAGGGGGCGGGGGCCCACCGGCGTGCGGGGCTTCAGGCAGCGCGGGCTCGGCCCCCAGCAGGACGGACACGCGCTCGGCGGACGGGAGGGGGGACAGGGGCGGGGGCCACCGGGCGGCCGGGCTTCAGGCAGCGCGGGCTCGGCCCCCAGCAGGACGGACACGCGCTCGCGCGGACGGGGTGAGGGGGGGGAGGGGACAGGGCGCGGGGCCCACCGGCCTCGGGGCTTCAGCAGCGCGGCTCGGGCTCGGCCCCCAGCAGGACGGACACGCGCTCGCGACGGTGAGCGGGGGACAGGGGGCGGGGGCCCACCGGCGTCGGGCTTCAGCAGCGCGCGGCTCGGCCCCCAGCAGGACGGACACGCGCTCGGCGACGGGTGAGGGGACAGGGGGGGCGGGGCCCACCGGCGTGCGGGGCTTCAGGCAGCCCGCTCGGGCCCCCAGCAGGACGACACGCGCTCGGCGGACGGGTGAGGGGGGACAGGGGCGGGGGGCCCACCGGCGTGCGGGGCTTCAGGCAGCGCGGGCTCGGCCCCCAGCAGGACGGACAGGACCACGCGCCTCGGGTGAGGGGGACAGGGGCGGCGGGGCCCCACCGCGTGCGGGGCTTCAGGCAGCGCGGGCTCGGCCCCCAGCAGGACGGACACGCGCTCGGCGGACGGGTGAGGGGGGGCCTGGGGGGCGGGGGGCCCACCGGCGCGGCTTCAGGCAGCGCGGGCTCGGCCCCCAGCAGGACGGACACGCGCTCGGCGGACGGGTGAGGGGGGCCCGGGGGCGGGGCCCACCGGCGTGCGGGGCTTCAGGCAGCGCGGGCTCGGCCCCAGCAGGACGGACACGCGCTCGGCGGACGGGTGAGGGGGGGCAGGGGGGCGGGGGCGGGGGGCCCACTGCGCGCGGCGCCTTCCGGACACCCGAGACAAAGCGACTAGACACAAAAAGCGACTAGATACATATTTTATGATGTGGATACATAGTATCTATTGATGGCAGTGTTCTAATAATTTAAATACATTTTTCTATACTTTGGAAGAGCTGTTTAGATATAAGTAATTTCCTTTTCCTTTTAATTTTTCGGATAAATAAATAAAATGTATTATAGAGCAGTGCCATCTGTCGAGTAAAGCTGTCGTGTTTGTTTGCAGATGTACTGGGCGGGCGGCGCGCACGTGTTCCTCCCGCTGCCGTTCCGTCCGGGCGGGGCGGGGGGCGGGCTGGTGCGCCGGCTGGGCGAGCTGTCCCCCGCAGCGCGTTCCTCAAACGCCGGCTGCCTCGCCGACCCCGGTCAGTCGCACTCTACCCCGCTACCCCAGCGCCCACCCCCAGTATCCTACCAACCCATCACCGGCGACCTACTCCACTACCCCACGCGCCCCACCACAACACCACCCCGATATCCTACCTACCACCCCACCAACCTGTCACCTCACCACCCCAGTACTCTATTACCCCACCACCCTGACAGCCCACCGACCCATCACCCCAGGACCCGCTATCCCAGCATCGCACCATCCCACCCTCCCAGCACCTTATCCTCCCAGCACCCCATCCTCTCACCCCACTGTCCCATCACCCCATCCTCCCAGCACCCCACCCTCCCAGCACCTTACCCTCCCAGCACCCCATCCTCTCAGCACCCCACCCTCACAGCACCCCACGCTCCCAGCACCCCACCCTCCCAGCATTCCATCGTCCCAGCACCCCACCCTCCCAGCATTCCATCGTCCCAGCACCCCACCCTCCCAGCATTCCATCTCCCAGCACCCCACCCTCCCAGCATTCCATCGTCCCAGCACCCCACCCACCCAGCACCTTACCCTCCCAGCACCCCATCCTCTCAGCACCCCACCCTCCCAGCACCCCATCCTTTATACTTTATTTTAATTTAAAAAACCTACTTTACATAGATTTATTTACTGAAAAATGAAAAAAAAAAATGTTTTATTTAATGTCATGTTGTTAATTGGTTTTATCTTATTAGTTAGGTACCTTACTTACCGCAATGCAATCTTTTAAATAATTAAATTCAATAAATGTTATTCTTGCAACAAACTAAAGGCTGACCAGGAATATAAAAAACCTGACGCGAGGGCAGCACTTCTACGTTTTATATTGCAACATTCGTTACACTTACTATACGACACCTACCAGTCATATTGACAACGGTGTCGGTGATGTTATTTAAAGGAATATTTCCTAATCCCTCAGACTTTTTCTATGACAAATACTTTTAAACATTGTTGATTATTTTCTTTCCAAAGCTATTGATAATCTTCGGCATTTTAACGCAGAAAACTTTAAAATACCACGCGTAAACAACGTTAAACTGACAGCAATAGACACATGACATTTGAATTTAGTGTTACCAGTGCAAGAAATTAGTTCTATTGGTATTCCGTAATACGGCGAGGTTATTTATAATCCTGGTCAGCCTTTATATGTAAAGAAAAATAAATAAATAAATAAATCATAAATCCTTTATCCCTGTATCCCTGTCTCAGGTTGTATTTTCGATATTATGACGTTAATAAATACTTAGTTGTACTAGTCTTATGACCCTGATATTAACCGGAGCGGTTTTCCCAGAGGAGGGGCGTGTCCCAGCTGGAGGCGCTGTCGCTGGTGCGTGTGTCGTGCGGCGCGGGCGTCGCGCTGCGGCTGGGGCGCGTGGCGCGGCTGGAGCTGAACTACGCGCTGCCGCTGGTGGCGCGCAAGGGGGACCAGCCCGCGCCGGGGCTCAGCTTTGGCGTCGGCGGGCACTTCCTGTAGGTGCGTGGTGTACAGTGGGCCGCCCCTAGCGCGCGTCTCCTGCGGCTGGGGCGCGTGGCGCGGCTGGAGCTGAACTACGCGCTGCCGCTGGTGGCGCGCAAGGGGGACCAGCCCGCGCCGGGGCTCAGCTTTGGCGTCGGCGGGCACTTCCTGTAGGTGCGTGGTGTACAGTGGGCCGCCCCTAGCGCGCGTCTCCTGCGGCTGGGGCGCGTGGCGCGGCTGGAGCTGAACTACGCGCTGCCGCTGGTGGCGCGCAAGGGGACCAGCCCGCGCCGGGGCTCAGCTTTGGCGTCGGCGGGCACTTCCTGTAGGTGCGTGGTGTACAGTGGGCCGCCCCTAGCGCGCGTCTCCTGCGGCTGGGGCGCGTGGCGCGGCTGGAGCTGAACTACGCGCTGCCGCTGGTGGCGCGCAAGGGGGACCAGCCCGCGCCGGGGCTCAGCTTTGGCGTCGGCGGGCACACTCCTGTAGGTGCGTGGTGTACAGTGGGCCGCCCCTAGCGCGCGTCTCCTGCGGCTGGGGCGCGTGGCGCGGCTGGAGCTGAACTACGCGCTGCCGCTGGTGGCGCGCAAGGGGGACCAGCCCGCGCCGGGGCTCAGCTTTGGCGTCGGCGGGCACTTCCTGTAGGTGCGGTGTACAGTGGGCCGCCCCTAGCGCGCGTCTCCTGCGGCTGGGGCGCGTGGCGCGGCTGGAGCTGAACTACGCGGTGCCGCTGGTGGCGCGCAAGGGGACCAGCCCGCGCCGGGCTCAGCTTTGGCGTCGGCGGGCACTTCCTGTAGGTGCGTGGTGTACAGTGGGCCGCCCCTAGCGCGCGTCTCCTGCGGCTGGGGCGCGTGGCGCGGCTGGAGCTGAACTACGCGGTGCCGCTGGTGGCGCGCAAGGGGACCAGCCCGCGCCGGGGCTCAGCTTTGGCGTCGGCGGGCACTTCCTGTAGGTGCGTGGTGTACAGTGGGCCGCCCCTAGCGCGCGTCTCCTGCGGCTGGGGCGCGTGGCGCGGCTGGAGCTGAACTACGCGTGCCGCTGGTGGCGCGCAAGGGGACCAGCCCGCGCCGGGGCTCAGCTTTGGCGTCGGCGGGCACTTCCTGTAGGTGCGTGGTGTACAGTGGGCCGCCCCTAGCGCGCGTCTCCTGCGGCTGGGGCGCGTGGCGCGGCTGGAGCTGAACTACGCGGTGCCGCTGGTGGCGCGCAAGGGGGACCAGCCCGCGCCGGGGCTCAGCTTTGGCGTCGGCGGGCACTTCCTGTAGGTGCGTGGTGTACAGTGGGCCGCCCCTAGCGCGCGTCTCCTGCGGCTGGGGCGCGTGGCGCGGCTGGAGCTGAACTACGCGCTGCCGCTGGTGGCGCGCAAGGGGGACCAGCCCGCGCCGGGGCTCAGCTTTGGCGTCGGCGGGCACTTCCTGTAGGTGCGTGGTGTACAGTGGGCCGCCCCTAGCGCGCGTCTCCTGCGGCTGGGGCGCGTGGCGCGGCTGGAGCTGAACTACGCGCTGCCGCTGGTGGCGCGCAAGGGGGACCAGCCCGCGCCGGGGCTCAGCTTTGGCGTCGGCGGGCACTTCCTGTAGGTGCGTGGTGTACAGTGGGCCGCCCCTAGCGCGCGTCTCCTGCGGCTGGGGCGCGTGGCGCGGCTGGAGCTGAACTACGCGCTGCCGCTGGTGGCGCGCAAAGGGGACCAGCCCGCGCCGGGGCTCAGCTTTGGCGTCGGCGGGCACTTCCTGTAGGTGCGTGGTGTACAGTGGGCCGCCCCTAGCGCGCGTCTCCTGCGGCTGGGGCGCGTGGCGCGGCTGGAGCTGAACTACGCGCTGCCGCTGGTGGCGCGCAAGGGGGACCAGCCCGCGCCGGGGCTCAGCTTTGGCGTCGGCGGCACTTCCTGTAGGTGCGTGGTGTACAGTGGGCCGCCCCTAGCGCGCGTCTCCTGCGGCTGGGGCGCGTGGCGCGGCTGGAGCTGAACTACGCGCTGCCGCTGGTGGCGCGCAAGGGGGACCAGCCCGCGCCGGGGCTCAGCTTTGGCGTCGGCGGGCACTTCCTGTAGGTGCGTGGTGTACAGTGGGCCGCCCCTAGCGCGCGTCTCCTGCGGCTGGGGCGCGTGGCGCGGCTGGAGCTGAACTACGCGCTGCCGCTGGTGGCGCGCAAGGGGGACCAGCCCGCGCCGGGGCTCAGCTTTGGCGTCGGCGGGCACTTCCTGTAGGTGCGTGGTGTACAGTGGGCCGCCCCTAGCGCGCGTCTCCTGCGGCTGGGGCGCGTGGCGCGGCTGGAGCTGAACTACGCGCTGCCGCTGGTGGCGCGCAAGGGGGACCAGCCCGCGCCGGGGCTCAGCTTTGGCGTCGGCGGGCACTTCCTGTAGGTGCGTGGTGTACAGTGGGCCGCCCTAGCGCGCGTCTCCTGCGGCTGGGGCGCGTGGCGCGGCTGGAGCTGAACTACGCGCTGCCGCTGGTGGCGCGCAAGGGGGACCAGCCCGCGCCGGGGCTCAGCTTTGGCGTCGGCGGGCACTTCCTGTAGGTGCGTGGTGTACAGTGGGCCGCCCCTAGCGCGCGTCTCCTGCGGCTGGGGCGCGTGGCGCGGCTGGAGCTGAACTACGCGCTGCCGCTGGTGGCGCGCAAGGGGGACCAGCCCGCGCCGGGGCTCAGCTTTGGCGTCGGCGGGCACTTCCTGTAGGTGCGTGGTGTACAGTGGGCCGCCCCTAGCGCGCGTCTCCTGCGGCTGGGGCGCGTGGCGCGGCTGGAGCTGAACTACGCGCTGCCGCTGGTGGCGCGCAAGGGGGACCAGCCCGCGCCGGGGCTCAGCTTTGGCGTCGGCGGGCACTTCCTGTAGGTGCGTGGTGTACAGTGGGCCGCCCCTAGCGCGCGTCTCCTGCGGCTGGGGCGCGTGGCGCGGCTGGAGCTGAACTACGCGCTGCCGCTGGTGGCGCGCAAGGGGGACCAGCCCGCGCCGGGGCTCAGCTTTGGCGTCGGCGGGCACTTCCTGTAGGTGCGTGGTGTACAGTGGGCCGCCCCTAGCGCGCGTCTCCTGCGGCTGGGGCGCGTGGCGCGGCTGGAGCTGAACTACGCGCTGCCGCTGGTGGCGCGCAAGGGGGACCAGCCCGCGCCGGGGCTCAGCTTTGGCGTCGGCGGGCACTTCCTGTAGGTGCGTGGTGTACAGTGGGCCGCCCCTAGCGCGCGTCTCCTGCGGCTGGGGCGCGTGGCGCGGCTGGAGCTGAACTACGCGCTGCCGCTGGTGGCGCGCAAGGGGGACCAGCCCGCGCCGGGGCTCAGCTTTGGCGTCGGCGGGCACTTCCTGTAGGTGCGTGGTGTACAGTGGGCCGCCCCTAGCGCGCGTCTCCTGCGGCTGGGGCGCGTGGCGCGGCTGGAGCTGAACTACGCGCTGCCGCTGGTGGCGCGCAAGGGGACCAGCCCGCGCCGGGGCTCAGCTTTGGCGTCGGCGGGCACTTCCTGTAGGTGCGTGGTGTACAGTGGGCCGCCCCTAGCGCGCGTCTCCTGCGGCTGGGGCGCGTGGCGCGGCTGGAGCTGAACTACGCGGTGCCGCTGGTGGCGCGCAAGGGGACCAGCCCGCGCCGGGGCTCAGCTTTGGCGTCGGCGGGCACTTCCTGTAGGTGCGTGGTGTACAGTGGGCCCCCTAGCGCGCGTCTCCTGCGGCTGGGGCGCGTGGCGCGGCTGGAGCTGAACTACGCGCTGCCGCTGGTGGCGCGCAAGGGGACCAGCCCGCGCCGGGCTCAGCTTTGGCGTCGGCGGGCACTTCCTGTAGGTGCGTGGTGTACAGTGGGCCGCCCCTAGCGCGCGTCTCCTGCGGCTGGGGCGCGTGGCGCGGCTGGAGCTGAACTACGCGGTGCCGCTGGTGGCGCGCAAGGGGGACCAGCCCGCGCCGGGGCTCAGCTTTGGCGTCGGCGGGCACTTCCTGTAGGTGCGTGGTGTACAGTGGGCCGCCCCTAGCGCGCGTCTCCTGCGGCTGGGGCGCGTGGCGCGGCTGGAGCTGAACTACGCGTGCCGCTGGTGGCGCGCAAGGGGGACCAGCCCGCGCCGGGGCTCAGCTTTGGCGTCGGCGGGCACTTCCTGTAGGTGCGTGGTGTACAGTGGGCCGCCCCTAGCGCGCGTCTCCTGCGGCTGGGGCGCGTGGCGCGGCTGGAGCTGAACTACGCGTGCCGCTGGTGGCGCGCAAGGGGGACCAGCCCGCGCCGGGGCTCAGCTTTGGCGTCGGCGGGCACTTCCTGTAGGTGCGTGGTGTACAGTGGGCCGCCCCTAGCGCGCGTCTCCTGCGGCTGGGGCGCGTGGCGCGGCTGGAGCTGAACTACGCGCTGCCGCTGGTGGCGCGCAAGGGGGACCAGCCCGCGCCGGGGCTCAGCTTTGGCGTCGGCGGGCACTTCCTGTAGGTGCGTGGTGTACAGTGGGCCGCCCCTAGCGCGCGTCTCCTGCGTCTTAATAAAACCGTTTTAAAACATAATACGTTTTGTGGTTTATTAAAATAACGTAAAATGCATTTTTGATAAACACTACTTAGTCCATTTCTTCCATAATATCTTAAAGCTCCTATTCCTTTGCCTAGGTACTTTAAATTGTATTGTACATATACCTAAACTTGGAATATTCCGTACGAAAAACGAAATCCTTAGAAAAATATTACTTATTTTTTTCGTAATGGCTACGGAACCCTATTTCGGGCATGTCCGACACGCTCTTAGCCGGTTTTTATTTTGTACTGAGCCCGTGCTATACAAAAGGTTATATTAATTTTGTTTGTTTCAGATGATCCACAAACCTTTCTGAAAACCAAACCGAACCTTCGCTGCGAGACCCGAGTACGGTTGAGGTCAAAAATATCTACACTTTAGTACCAGACAGTGACAAGTCTTACAATTATACGTATACAAAATTTCAAAACACAGCGATAAGGTAGTAAAGTGTAAAAATATCTTTGACCTCGACGGCTCACTCGAACAAACTGAATCGTGACGCACTGTGGAACCTTTTCGTATAAAAAGTCATAGTGACATCTACTAAAGTGCTTTCATTCTAGCATGGTGCGTGTGTCACCCCTTGACGCAAGTTTCGTTTTACTCAAAAATAGTTACTGCGGTCTAAATATATGGAAGTATATTTCATTTGTAGCCTGAATATGACTGGCGTAAATCATTTGAACATTATAAGAACTATGCTATACGAAATAAATTTGAAAATTCAAAGCACAATTAAGTGAAGAAACGTAATATGCATGTAGCGTAACACGCGAGACTCGTTTAGTGATGGGAACTAATGGATCTTGAGTTATATCGGTACGGGAAACAATAATGTACAACTCGGAATGTACGCGCAATAATGTACGACATGATAATCCGATGCATTATTGCTTCCGATTATCAATCCGTACATTATCATGGTCGCGCATTATCAGGGCGTACAAAATATTGCTCGCGCTGTAATGTACGTAGTGATAATGTACGACGTGATAATCTGAATCCAATTGATTCGAATGAATAGACATTTTTTGCCGCGGATCGAGCGAGCGCAGCGAGCGAGATCGATATATAGTCTGAGCAGAACCGACCCGGCCGGTTTGGTTGAAGGGCGAGGCGTGCGAGCGAGGCAGCAGCCTCGCTCGCCCGCTCTCGCCCTTCGTTAGGTTTTTTTTATTTCAATCACGGAAATCGTAAGGCATGATAATCGAAATACATAATGCTTCGGATTATCACGTCGTACATTATTGCGCGTACATTATTGGTTCCCTGCTAGTTCGGTACGGGTGTAATGCACGACATGTTAATTCATGCTCATAATTACGGATTATCAGGCCGTGCATTATTTAGCGTGCATTAACAAGTCGTACATTAACTACACCCTATCGGTACTTATTAATTGGTAAGTAACGAACATTCTTGCTAACTCCATTCAGCCTTACTTAACTGGCTAATAATATTCCAACCTAGAATTTCTCTCATGTTCTCATAATGATGACATTAATTATGATTAAGATTCTAAATTATTAGTTTTATCGACTCTTCTTCTTCTCTTTAAAATATGGCTTTTCTGTCCTAATTAATAGGACAATTTCGCCAGTCTCAAGTTAACTCTCTTTGAGAGGCACGTTGTGCGGTGATTGTAGTTTTTGCAACTTGATAGTAAAATTCCAGAAACCACGCGGAGACAACTTGCGCATTAAAAATGTCAGACACGATAGCGATATAGAATTTTGTGATCACTGTTCACTGTTAAGGTTAATCGCCGCATAAAACACTATCAAAAATATACTTCAACTAGCCAAAGAAACAGAAATAGCAAAATTAGATATTGTCTACATCCGCCATGTTCGAATGCTACAAATCGAATCGTTTTATCGACTCAAGTTTCGACACTGACTGTAGTCTTTTGATATTAACAGCTGTCACCCGCACCATGCTACAATGAAAGTACTGTAGTGAATGTTCATGGTAGGCCAGGAATCAAAGGGTTCGACTGTACGGTCAAGGACTTTAATTTATGAGCCACGATGGAACCATTTCTCAGTAAACGTCATAGTGACATCGCATTAATTAACAAGAAAAATCGTAATAAGGTAACGCCTTTGAGCGTACAAGCTATTTTATTGGAATTAAATTAGCGATTTTCTGTGAAAATCCCATCAAATGGACAGGGTGACCAGTTAATAAGTTCCATGGACATTCTACAACTGTATGAATATCTGTTCATGGAAGTGACAATCGAATTATACACTAAATACGGTATTTCTTCACTACTTTAAAAAAAAACTTGTACCATCAGCCAAATATGTGGTCTACCGCCCTAAAGTTGATAATCGTTTTCATGTCATAATGCCAATACACGTGTCTGTCAACTTGAAAGTTCGACTTTAGCGACATATTCATTTGATAGGAACTTGTTTAAAAATTGATAGACCACTTATTTGGCTGATAGTACCTCAAAATTATTAATGAATACATGCAATATATGTACTCCTAACTTGTATTGTAGGGGTCTTCTAGTTAAATTTGACAGAAATGTCAAAAACAAAGCTTTATAAATGAAATTATTCATTTCAGATACGAGATTTTTTTCAAAGTAGTGATGATTTCTCCACTCGATCGCATCAAAATATTTCTGTCTACTTTAGTATTATGTCTAGTTGTTGAAATAATAAATGTTGTTTCTATGAAGTTTTTATTTATAACAATAACAATAGATACTAAACTATTATCTAATATTTACAAATTCACTAGCTGTTGGTAACTTTGGCCCAGTGTCCACTTCTATTATTATGTACGGCCAAGAGCATAAAATCTATACAGCTATAGCGTCAAATATATTTATTATTTTCCATCCCAGCCTATATATACGTCCCACTGCTGGGTACAGGCCTCCTCTCAGAACAGGAGGGCTTGGGCCGTAGTTCCCACGCGGGCCCAGTGCGGATTGGGAACTTCACACGCACCATTGAATCGCTTCGCAGTTTGTGCAGGTTTCCTCACGATGTTTTCTTCACCGCAAGGCTCGTGGTAAATTTCTAATGTAATTCCGCACATGAATTTCGAAAAACTCACGAGATTTTTAAGTAGCATCAATTAATTTTAAAAAATGAAAGTTTTCTTTACCGCCAAATTACGTCAGTCCGGTCGGTTACGGGTTGTTCCATAGTCCAGAATAAAAAAGAAAAAAAATTATGTGTCTTTGACTCGATCGTTTTGACAGGTGACACTCTTTACCGGGCCGAATAATACCGACATGGAAATACCGACCCTGTATTTCATGTACACGCCCATAGAAATTGCCATGAGCTTCTTGCTCAGGGACTATCAATGCTAGAAAGCTGTAATTTTGCACGGATATATATGTAAACTATGCCGACAAAATGGTATAATTAAAAATTTAAAAAAATAGTTTTTAGGGTACCTCCCATAGACGTAAAGTTGAGTGTTTTTTTTCTGATCCAATCTTGTAGTGTGGGGTATCGTTGGATAGGTCTTTTAAAACCATTAGGGGTTTGCTAAGACGATTTTTCGATTCAATGATTTTTTTGCGAAATATTCAACTTTAAAGTGCAAATTTTCATTAAAATCGAGAGTCCCCCCTCTAAAATCTAAACCGGTGGGTGGAAAAATTTGAAAAAATTCAGGGTGATAGTAAGTATATCAAACTTTCAAGGAAAACTATAACGGCTAAGTTTGCTTGAGAATTATTAGTAGTTTAAGAGTAAATAGCAGCCTAAGGTATAAAATATACCTAAACTTGGAAGATTCCGTATAAAATACGAAATCGTTAGAAAAATATTACTTAATTTTTTCGTAATGGCTACGGAACCCTATTTCGGGCGTGTACGACACGCTCTTGGCCGGTTTTTTTTAATTAATTGATGCTACTTAAAAATCTGATATTTTTTCTGTTAATTAAAAAGGTTATTCCTATTGATAAAAAAAGTTTCCACCATTCCCCATTCAGCCTTCGCGTGCCAGAACTATGACTAACATGGTGAGATTGCCATTATGGAGGCCCGGCGCTTCGCTTCATCCGCTCAGATCGCCCTTATACAGGTTCTGGTAATGCAGCTTGGACTGTAGCATGTCGTTCTCGTTCATCTCTATGGTGGTCGGGGGTATGAGAGCCGCGCCCACCGACCTGGGGGAAACAAAAAACTAGTTATAATTAAGAGCGTTTATACCTGCCGAGCTGGCAACGTTGCATTTTTTTTTAGTTTTTCTCGATTATTCCACAAAAATTTAATGAAAATTAAAAATGTCGTCTGATAGAATTCTTTCCAAAAACCGTTAATGCTCGTTTCCAAATATATAAAAGTCTATCATGAATAATTATCGGAGTATCATGAATTATCCATACTAATATTATAAATGCGAAAATGTGTGTTTGCGTGTATGTTTGTCCGTCTTTCACGTCGAAACGTAGCGACGGATCGACGTGATTTTTGGCATAGAGATAGTTTATGGACCCGAGAGTGACATGGGTTACTTTTTATCCTGGAAAAAATGCACATTTCTCGAGGGAACAGCGCGCGATTATCGAATTCCTTGCGGGCGAAACCGCGGGCAAAAGCTAGTTAACTTATATATAATTAAGAAGCTCTAACAGACCGTGTCAGTACTTTAATCACGAAAAACTTTTTCACGAACGACTTTATAACGAAAAAACTTTATCACGAAAAGACCATATCCCAAAACTATTTCACGAAAACTTTTTCACGAACGACTTTATCACGAAAACTTAACTAACAGACCACATTTTTAATTTTCATCCATTTTTTATGGAATAATCGAGATTAAGCTAACAAAAATGCAACGTTGCCAGCTCAAGCCGGTTATAAAAGATTTTTATTAAATTTCAATGTATGTGCGGGTTGAATCTTGCAAGTTAAATATGACCCACTTTTAGTGATTGGTTTTTTGGAATCTTTTTTGTATTTTTATTTCAATTCCAAATTTTTACTTTTACGGTCATCCCGTAAAACCGAAATTGAAAATACGAACTGAAATATAGATGCACAGAAAAAACAAACGCTTAGAAACGATATCTCTTGTCCGGGTGAGCGGTTAGTTCCAAAGGAATGCCGAAAAAGTTTGAGGGCTTACGGCATAGATGTCGCTAGTGTCGCTGCTTAAGTGACTAAGTAAGAAACACAAGCTGAGATATGAGGTGCATAGGGAAATTCGTGTCAGTACCGTTGACCATCAGTGGTGTAGCGGTATAGCACCGGTACGGATTACCGAGGACCTGGGTTCGATTCCCAGTGATGGTCTTATTTTTCTGTTTTTTCTGTGCATCTATATCGATGGCAGCAAAGTAGATACGGACATCTACATTTTTTCAAAAATGCTTTTTTTACAAAAAATAACTTATTTCAACCATATCTATAAGTCTGTTAAAAAAATATTTCAAATTTCAAAATAATGAAGAAAATTTGGCACGTAAAAGAAAACATCTACACTAGCTTTTGAAAAAACATCGCAGTAGAAACGGACATTTGAATTTATCCGCTTTTACTTCGGAGCTTTGACAGGATGCTTGTGACGTCAATAAAGTCACATGCCACTTGTCCGTTTATACGTCATACTTTTTGCATATGTCTCAATCTACAAAGTTATTATTTCTAATTTCTATGAAAATTATTTGTTTTTCTAAAATATTTAAACAAATAGATATATTACTTAACATTGGTTTCATACACTTGTTTGTTTTTTTATTTAGACAGCAAATGAATTAAAATTCTTAACCTAAGTAAGTACTGAAGTTTCTATTGCTTGCAGCTTACCGCTTTTTGGAAACGACACGCCTGAACAGATTTTTACTGATGATGACGAGCAATCTGTTTTTTTCCTAATAGGTATAGAGGTAGTAGAATATCGATTATACTATTCATCATCAGCCAATAGCAGTCCGGAAATAGGCCTCCCCCATAGACCGCCATTGCGCCCTTTCGCAGATCGTCCCTCTACCTGAACGGAGGGCGTCTTGGAGTACGTTTGCCGAGACGCGGTCTCCACTCAATATCTTCAGCGGTTGTCGGTGCTTCAACAGATATGACCCAGCCCACTGCCACTTCAAGTTGTTAATTCTATGAACTATGTCGATGACCTTAGTTCTGTGTCGGATAGTCTCGTTGCGGATTTTATCCTTCAGAAAAACTCCGAGCATAGCTCGTTCCATAGCTGGCAGAGCCGCGTTTCAGCTCCGTATGTCATGACGGGTAGGACGCACTGGTTAAAACTTTCGTTTCAGACATTACGGTATAATTGACGAAAAAACTCGACATAATTTTCCGAATGCTGCCCAGCCCAGCTGAATCCTTCTTTGGCCTCCTTCTCAAAGTTGTGTTCTACCTAAGACTACTTACATTATGCTCGTTACTAGCATGCTAATAAGCATGCTAGTAACTGCTGTACCTGTATGACACAGAAAAAGCATACTTAATAGTAGCAAGCCGTGGTGGCCGAGTGGTTTGACCTCATGGCCTCTCAAGCAGAGGATCGGGTTCAAACCCGGCTCGCACCTCTGAGTTTTCGGAATTCATGTGCGAAATTATATTTGAAATTTACCACGAGCTTTACGGTGGAGGAAAACATCGTGAGAAACCCTGCACAAACCTGCGAAGCGATTCAATGGTGTGTGTGAAGTTCCCAATCCGCACTGGGCCCGCGTGGAACTACAGCCCAAGCCCTCTCATTCTGTGAGTAGGCCTGTGCCCAGCAGTGGGACGTATATAGGCTGGGATTATTATTATTATAATAGAGCACGTCCCTATGCACACATGCTAGTAAGTAGCATTTGCTGAATAGTAGCATGATTTCGTGCTAGTAACTAGCATGTGTTGGTACCTTAACTGCAAAATCAGCC